>NC_133391.1:165985132-166288162 GCF_047511655.1 Castor canadensis
CAGGTAGAATAAAGGATCATTATTGCCTTACCTGTTAGGTATCTGTGTAAAAGATCTTAGCCATAGGCATCAGGAAAGGAACCTTATAAACAACTATAGGGACCCTTCTGATATTAGCTCTATGGTCACCTCTATGAAAATTATCAGAACATTTCCTTTTATAGAGCAAGATGTTAAAAAAGAATGAGAGAAAGAAACTTCCTGATCCAAGAAAAGTTGCATCCCTTCTTTTTCCCTGCATGTAATAAAAAGTCTGTTCTGAAATATCATATAGGAAAACAACAGCTCCAATAAACTAAGACAGGGTGGGTGTTCCTGAGAAGTACAAACAGAAGATATTACAGTGCTGTGTACAAATTTTAAGGCATATGTGGGCAAGTGTATATCTATTTATCATAGTCTAGATACCCAGAGGGAAAAATCTTAGCTAGAAAGTTTCTGAAATAAATGGAACAGCTACATATACAACATTATTTTGAAATGTGGAGCTCAAGAGAAAATTAGAATGAATATGTGGAAAGGTAGCCTGAGGTGAACGACTGTGTGTTCCTTCTTCCTCTGGGAAGTCCCTGCACAGTGTGAGGGTTTTCTGTGGGAAGGGGTGGGGAGTGGAGGTCTTATGAAAAGAGTGGATTGTTTCCCAGGGAAGATGTGTAGACTCAGAGGCAGCTACATTTTAAAAAAGGGATTTAGGGGAAGTCTGCGTCCATCCAGTTCACAGGACTAGAAAGGTCAGCTGCATTTTTGGGGAGCTGGGCCAAGCACCAGGGAAGATGAAGAGAAGAGGAGCAAACTATAAATGTGTATATGATTTTTGCTTTAGTTTTGAAAATTTTTATTAATGTATAACATAGGTCAAGAAAGCACATGCATCATAAGTGCAAAACTCAATGAAATATGCAGGTATGTAAATAGCTACATAGTAATAAAGATAAAATTTGTCCCACTGGCTGTTGAACTGTGAAGGAAGAATAAATCAGAAACACATAGCTTTACAAAAGATAAAAACACAGGTAAACTGTACCAAACAAAACCCAACCATCTGGTCCATCATAGTCTAAGTTCCAACTCCCTTAACTCTAGCTCATTCAGATCCATGTGTTCAAAGGTAATACCACAGAAAACCTGATCCAACAGTAACCTTAAAAGGACCCTACATATAAGATGAGGTATCTATTTCTGAAATGCCCCAGTTTACAAATCTTGACTGTTAGTCCTGTGACTAATTTCTGCCTAAAAACTATACAACACCCCTTGCTCAACTCCTCCTCACCCTCTTGCTGCAGCAATCTGTAGAAGTAACTGTTCTCTAAATGTGTGTCCCTGGTGGATTTTAAATTAAGGCATCAACATATCAACACTCCTGTGCAAATGCTCTCAAATCAAGAGACAACATCGCTGGCACCCTAACATCCCTTCCTTCCCATTTCCTATGATAGCCACTGTTCTGACATCTATCATCATATTTTTGCCTGTCTTAAACGTTTTACAAAAAAACCTTGCAATTTGGTGTGTCTCTTGTTCAGTTCTATGTTTTTGAAATTCTATGTGTGTAGCATTAGTTCATTTATTCTCTTTGATGTATGATAAGCCATTGTGTGCCTATTATGACCATTTATTTATTCATTATGACAAGAAATGGCAACATTCATTGTCAGTCACTTTGGGTTGTCTCCAATTTGGTGCTATTACAAATAGTAATGTTGATCTGTGCATTCTTGTACTTGTCTTTTGGTGCATATATGCATGAGCTATTTTAGTTGTTTATCTAAGAGTAGCGTCATAGGTCTGTATTGATTTAGCTTTAGTAGTTACTGAAAAAATACTTTTTCAAGATACTTATATCCATTTATACTCCCATGAGCACTGGATGAGGCAGTAGTTCTTGTCACTCTGCCTATTAAGTTAAAATTCCAGATGTTTGGGGCCTGACCCAGAGCAATTAAAGTATAATCTTTTTGGGTGGGGTTAGGGACTCCTATCTCTTAAATGATTCCCAGACTATTCTAATGTGCAGATTGGGTTCATAACCACTGATTTAAAGAGGTTCTGGGGCTAGCAACCCTCTACAACAATGGGGGACTCTACCTTATGGAGAAAGTAATTTAAATACTCAGAACAGCTCCAGCCCATAGGTTACTGCCTATTGAATACCGCCTTTGTGTGAAGTACCTCTTCAGTTTCTTGCCCTATCAGTTGTTTACCTTTCCCAAATGATTTGTAGGAAGGTTTTTTTTTTTTTTTGGCAGTACTTGGGGTTGAACTCACATTTGCTAGGCAGGCGCTCTCCCATCAGAGCCACTCTGCCGCCTTTTTTGTGCTAGTTATTTTGAGATAGGGTCTCCCTTTATGCCCAGGCTGGCCTGAATTGTAATCCTTCAATTGTGCTTCCCAGTACAGCTGGGATGAGAGGTGTGTACACCATGCCCAGACATTGGTTAAGATGGAGTCTTGTGAACTTTTTGTCCGTGTTGGCCTTGAACTATGATCCTCTTGATTTCTGCCTCCCATGTAGCTAGGATTACAGGCTTGAGCCTCCATATGCTGCCTCTGATTTGCAGGAAAACTTTGAGATTTAGTTTTTATGTTAGACCTGAACTTGAGTCCTTGCTTTGTTACTTATGAGCTATGTAATATTAGGTGGGTCTGGGCCCAGTGTCTACTAGAGAGGCATTTTAAGAGAACAAATGCTACTGCCATCTTAGGTTTAATTTCAATGTAACCAAATGTCATCCCTAGATATAAACAAGGTAAGTTTTAAAAAAATATCTATTTGGCAGGGTTCTGTTGGAATTTGCTGTTTTGAATCCTGAAAATCTTTAGGTGCTAACATATGGAGCTCTTGGTTCTCAATTTTTGTTCTCTGAGAACCTTTAGAGGGTTCCATTCTACCCTGAGATTGTTCCTCCCTCAAGTCCACCCTCTTCCTGTTTTCTGTTGGTCAGGAAATAGCATTAGAGGTGCTGAACTATCTGGATGACTAAATCCCAGTCATACAGGGTCTGAAGCAGCAGACTAAATATGCCCTAACTGTGTTCCCCTTTGATAGAGCCCCAAGATTTGAGTTAGGAAAAGGTATTTGTGAATTACTGTGGAGTTTGACACACATTAGGGTATGAATATTATGATATGGTCTCTAGTCCATATACAAAGTCCCTCCTGTGCCTTGTGATCTGTAAATACTTAAATCCCACCTGCCTTGTCAACGTATTCATTGAGCATCTACGATGGGCATGATGCAGACAGTGATGAGTGAGACAGATGTAGTTCTGTCCACATGGAGCCCACTGCCATAGTTATTACAAGGGGGATTTAAAAGGCTCATAGAAAGGTGGAAGAATAAATATAGATCAGTGGAGGAATGCATATTTTTGCATAATTACAAAATCAAGGACTACTGATCTCAGAATCTGACTCCCCCTTAAGTCCTCAATGACCTTACTCAATTTACTGTTTTAAAATTTTTCTATCCATTGACTAATTCTCAAAATGATTTCAGCACCTAATTACCTTCCCTTTCTGTAACAGAATAATTCTATCAGAGAAAACCTCCTTTGGTGACCCTACTGCTCCCCTTATAGCCAAGCCTATGGTGAGCACATTCCCTTCTGCTCCTTCCCTTTCCCTCGGTCTTCAGTGTGTTGTTCTGCTCTTGCTACAGAATTATTGAAATAGCTATAGTGGTGCTGCATTTAAAGAACGCTTCTTAGGCTTAATCTTTCTCAGATCTTAGCATCTTCTGACAGCTCTCTATTCTTCTGTTCTTGCTGGTTTTCCTTCTCCAATTTTTCCTGTGAGTTTTCAGTCTCCCTGGAGATTCTTAGTATTTGGCTTGTCATTCAAGGAACTGCCCTAGAAATGCTTCTCTCTCTTACCTTCCCTAAGCACTATCTCACTCTCTGATGACTCCCTGAGTCTCAACCTCCAGCACTGATGACTCAAAGCTGAGGTTCAGAGTCACATGTCCAACTGCCATTGGATGTCTTCATGAGGATGTCTGCCAGGACCCCTCAGTTAGATTATATTATCTAGCACGTTCCAAGTTAGAGTTATTATCTTTACCTCCTGCTTCTCTGTCCTCTAAGTCAGTATCACCCAGATCTAAGAAGCTAGTTGTCCTTGAGTCCTTTTCTTCATCTGCCACCTGTCACAACATTTTTCTTCCTGATTTTCTCTCCCTTCTTCCACTAGCATTTCTTAACTCTTGTAGCTACAGAGCCTCCCAAATGGTCTTCTGGCTACCAATATTGTTCCTAATCAAATTGATTTTCCTGGCAGCAGCCAGAAGTATTTTTCTATAGGACAAATTGATTTCCAGATTGGTCCCTGCTCTTTTTAGAACACTTCAGTAGCTCCCCATAATGCTTAGGACAGCTTGCCAGCCCTTTACCCTGACTTGTGAAACCATTTCTTAGCTCCCCCGGCTTTCTCCTCCATCTCATTTCTCCTTACCTGCTCGTTGGCACACTGCATTGCAATTATAGCAAATCTATTTCTGGTTCTCAGACCTGCTCCTGCTTTTGCTCCAGGGCTTTTCTGTATTGTAGTTTTTGCTTCTTCCTCCCACACTCCCTGATCTTGCTAATTCTTATTCACTCCTAGGTTTTCAGCTTAGCTACCATTTCTCTGGAAGGATTCCTCATCCCCTCCTCCAGCCAGTTTGAGGTAAGTGTCTAATCCATGTGTTCTTATAGCTCCTAACCTATTTTGCTCAGAGCTGTGAATTGAAATTTACCATGTAGTCCCCTGAGAGGGCAAGTATAGGTCTGTATTTGTCAAATTCATTGTTTTCTCCCTAGTATCTAGCATTGTAGAAAAATGGTTAACAATTTACATGAAAGGTGATCGAGTATTTTACATAACATTGTTTTAGAAGAAAATGTAAGAGTTCCTGACTGAGAGATTGTGCTTCCACACACAGATACGATTACTTTCTGGCTCCTGTTATTTCATTCCCAAGGTCCCTTCTTTACCCTCTTCCTTTCCCATGTCTCCTGCAATTATAAAAGCATATGATAAGTTGTGGGCTAAACCAACCAATATATTTTCTCATTGTCTGAAAGGAGCAGAACAGAGACAAAATCCTCTGCTTTCATGCTTTCTCGTGAGGAGTGTGGGAATCTCAGCAGGCTGTAGGGTCCCTGAAGGGCTTTAGATCTTCTTTATTGTGGGGATTTGGAGGCTCTCGGGCTTCCCTGAGAAATGTCATTCCATCAAATGACAATATACTCCAAATGCCACAGGACTTCTTTGTGGATAAGTGCTCTCTCTCTCTCTCTCCTCTGTGTGTTTATGTGCCTGTTGTGTCACATAATTGCAATTTCACATAAACTTTCAGAATTCAATTCTAAACATTTAGAGGCATGGCTAATATCTTTGATTTTTGACTCATCTTTTTTTTTTGTAGATTGTAGGATACTTTTATTTTTTTTATTTTATTATTCATATGTGCATACAAAGCTTGGGTCATTTCTTCTCCCTGCCCCCACCCCCTCCCTTACCACCCACTCCGCCCCCTTCCTCTCCCTCCCACCCCCTCAATATCCAGCAGAAACTATTTTGCCCTTATTTCTAGTTTTGTTGTAGAGAGAGTATAAGCAATAATAGGAAGGAACAAGGGTTTTTGCTGGTTGAGATAAGGATAGCTATACAGGGCATTGACTCACATTGATTTCCTGTGTGTGTGTGTTACCTTCTAGGTTAATTCTTTTTGATCTAACCTTTTCTCTAGTTCCTGGTCCCCTTTTCCTATTGGCCTCAGTTGCTTTTAAGGTATCTGCTTTAGTTTCTCTGCATTAAGGGCAACAAATGCTAGCTAAATTTTTAGGTGTCTTACCTATCCTCACCCCTCCCTTGTGTGCTCTCGCTTTTATCATTTGACTCTTATCTTATTGCTCGTTTGTAATTGCTCCTGTGGTTGTCTACACAGTTTACCCAGTTCAGAACTTCCTAAAAGATTTCCTGTGGAAACAAGTCCCACTAGAAACTTTCTTAACTAAGGTCCTGTGTTCAATAAATTTGGAAGCTGCATGTTCCTGCTTCTTTTGGTGGTTCACAAATTGGCCTAATGTGTCCTCTGCAATGTGTACATAGGCATCCTTGTAACTCAGCATTTCCCCCTACATATTTAACCACAGGACAATTTTAAAACTGATTAATGTAGCATGAAGTATGAAAATATTGATTACATCTTTTAGGGCTTTTTACTTCTGCTTTGTGTCTCCCCTTGTTCTAACCAGATCCTTATATTTATTAGCTATTATAAAAATCATAAAAGCTAGCATTTATTCAGTGTTACTGGATCCATTATTCTAAGTATTTTATAGTTAATAACCCTTTATTTGTTCAACCATTCTATCAAATCGATGTCATCATGGTCTACATTGTATGAAGCAGATATTATTACTGTCCACTTTGCAGGCGCTCTGAGACATAGAGAGGTTAAATATCTAGTCCAAGATCACACAATAGGTGAGTATTGAAACTGGGATTTGAATTCAGGCAGTTAGACTTCAGAATCTGGGTTCAGTGCCATATTTTTGTTGGCTGCTCTTCTTTATATTCTTTCCCTACATCTTCTGAGCCTTGGTCACGCCCAGTGCTTGGCAAATGGTAAGATTTCATAAATGTCTGATGTTGCATGAATCCTCTTGCATTTTATCTTTGATAACCAAAACAACTTTCATCCTATCTATGTCTTTCCTAACAAGGTAGTTGCTTAGAATTTGCTAAAAGAATGACTCATCCCCTTGCCTACCCTCTTCCAAAGCTCAGACTGCATTCTGGTTAAGGAACCAGCAGGAACTGCATTGTAATACAAAGCCAGCACATGGCTGGGCATCTTCAAAAATTCTGCCAGAACACAGCTTGAAAAACATGCTGTAGTCATGGGTCACAAAACAAACACAGACATCACAAAACAGACTGCCAGAGGATGACAAACATTTGAATATAAATTAAAAGAAGCTTTGCAGACACAGCATAACAAAAAGCCCAATTAACAAAACTAACCATATGCTACCACCAGAATGGTTGGACACAGTGGAAAACACGTGCACATTAAATGCAAAGAAATCTCAGATGAAACAGCTTCATCAGAGAAACTGGAACCACTGCAAAACCGAGATGCTGCAGTGATAAAAGAGATTCTCCAGGGAGTCACTTTAAATGTCCCCCAATAAAATTGCTATTAAAGGTACAAACACACTGAAGCACTGAATGAATAGCTATAGAAAATAAAGCAAAACAATAAGCTTTTGGGTCTGTTTTATTATTTTCTTCCACATTGGATTACCACAGACTGTGATTTATTTAGTAACATTTTTAAAGGTGTTGTGGACTGTTATTGAAGAACATGAACTTGAGAAACAGACAGACTAGGGTTTAAATCCTAGCTCTGCAATGTGTTAACACCGTGATCTTTTTTCCAGGGTATCTCGTCTAAGTGTCAGTTACTATTTATGAAAATGAGGCTAACACTCATTTCTTCATGCTTTTATCCTATTAAAACTGATGATAAACCTAAAGGGCATAGTGCAATGTTTGCCAAAGAGTAAATATTTATTCTATATATTAAAAACAATTAGTTTTTAATTTTTAAAGTTAAACATATTCCAGGAAGTAAATGGGAATCTTTATTTTGAGTTGTTGACTGGTTTAACTGGATAGGAGAGGATTTCATCTTGAAGAGTTCTATTCCTGGCATTGCATTTATTGTAAAAGTACTGGCAGTGATGTGTCATAAAACAGTCATTTGTTCATTTGCTTGTCTGTTCATTCATTTATTCATCCATTGACCCATCCATACATCCTCTCAACAAGCAGTTACCGAGAATTCTTTGGGACCAGAGAGCACTGGCCTAGGTGCTGAAATATGTTGCTGATTGAGACATAATACATACCTTTAAGATGTTCTTCAATTGGTAGGGGAGACACCCAGAAAAAAGAATAATTATAATAAATATTGTAAGCAATAAAACAGATGAATGTTGTGAACACTTTGAGTCAGCTAGATTTGCTTTGTCCAGAGCATTTAGTGAAGAGTCATTTGTAGTAGATTTTGAAGGTTTGACAGTGATTTCAGGAAAAAAAAATTAGGATTTGGAGATGTATTGGTCTGCTTATTCCACTTATGAAGCTTATTGTGAAAATGATAGGCCATTGTTCTCTGGGATTATTCAACTAACTTCTAATTGCTCCATGCAGGAAGTTAAGAATGTTTCAACTTTCATCCACTTATTCCCTCTCCCCCATCCTTAGCCCTCTAGGGAGTGACACAGATCAGTTTTTAAAAGATGTAGATATTGAAGACAGAATGTAGACCTTGAAGAGTTCTAGTTTTGAGTATGAATTTCCCTGATCAGTTCTTGATGTGAACTTCAGAGAAGTCATTTAAATTCTCTGAGCTTCAATTTTCATCTGTAAAATCAGAAATCATAAGTACCTTTATTAGGTATAGGCAGTATGTGTTTTTAATAAGCCAAGCTTCAAGAAATTGGGAATTAAGGTTATAAAACTGTTCTTAGAGAGCTATGAAATTAATACGTAACATTTAAGGGCAGCATTTCATTAAAAGAATAAAGCAGAGATTCACAAGGGACAGTAGTTCCACTCAGGATATATTTCAGAATTATGTAGTGACAGTGATGAGACTTTTTCAAGTTTCCCATACTTCCCTTTCTTTGATTTAAAGACTTGAAATCTTTAAAAAATTATTGCAAGACTGAGCCACTATTTCTGATGGTATTCGGTTATATCTCTAGAGTGTTAGGGCAGAAGAAAAGAAAGTAAAAAAATCTGAGCTAAGGAAAGAATGAGTCTGTTAGTAGGGGAGGTGTCAGTCAGAGTCATAGAAAAATGGAGTCTTTAGATTAAAAACTATAAGACAAGGAGTGCAGCTGGCAATTTCTATATAATAGTATGGATGTGCAATGTGGATTTATACATGTCAATTGCCAGTGTGATCATTAATTTCATGTTTCAACTTGTTTGGGTTAAGGGATGCCCAGATAGCTGGTAAAGCATTATTTCACGTATAGCTCTGAGAATGATTCTGGGAAAGATTAGCAATTAAGTTGGTAGACTGAGAAAAAAAGATCTGTTCTTTCTATATGGGTGGGCATCCTCCAATCTGCTGAGGGTCTGAATAGGTAAAAAAGACAAAGGAAGGGAAAATTCTCTCTTCTTGAAAATTCTTGAGCTAGGACATCCACCTTCTTGTTCCTGAAGATATCATTGATTTTTTTTCCCTTGTTCTAAGCCTTCAGGTTTGGACTGGAGTGATATCACATGTTTTCCTGGGCATCCAGCTTACAGAAAGCAGATTTTGGGACTTCTTAGCTACCATTTTCATATGAATCTATCTCTCAGGGGACACTTTTTTCCCCCTATGCATCTGTATATATCCTATTTGTTCTATTAATCTGGATAACACCAATGAACACCTTTCATGCCTTACTCTATGTGATACTAAAAACAACCTTGTGATGTAAATTTTGTAAAAACAATGAACCTTCCTCTTAGGAGACTTGTGGCCTTTAGAGGCCAAGCAGCTTGGTCAAGGTCACATACCAGGTATGACTAGAACCAGGATGTGAAGGCTAGTGATTAGCCTCTGCAATGTGCTTTGCTGATCTGAACATGCCTCTTTGATTTTGTCTTTTGAACATGATGCCACCAAATATCTAAGGTAGTTATGTTGAATCAGCTGAAAGTAGACAAGGGAAAATCACACTAAATCCTTCACTGGCCCAACTAAAGTATTTGGGGGCTATTAACATACCATTCTAGCAAAACAATCCATGGATTTTAAAAGAAAGCAGTAAAATTGAACCACAGCTCCTCTACCATACCAGAGTAAGTATCTTTACTTCTTATTTATAATTCTCATTTGAATGTTTAAAAACAATAATGTAACATCTCAGAAATCTCTTGCCTTAAGTAATTAAAAACTATTAGAATTTCTCTTTCATGAAAAGATGGCTATCATGTTATTAACTAGACATGACTGAATTGAAATGACTGATTTGATTTGCTAGTTCAAATGCATATTTTAGTATATACCTCCAGTATATAGCACAGTGTAACAATATTTGATAGGAAGTGCTGGAGACTTAATGACAAAGAAGACAATGTTATATTGGTTACCATTTATTTTGTTTTCTTTTTTTAATATATATTTTCTTTGACATTCTTCATTAGCTCCTAGTCCATGGATTGAATTATTCTACTGAAGGATGCTTTACACTTTAAGAAACAAAATGTTAAAAAAGACCTTTCACTGCTGTTTGGATGTATTCACCCTTCCAGACAAGGAATTAAAAATGAGAGTTCTGATTTGCCAGGGCACCTCGCAGTTCCAACTATCAGTGTTTGGCTAGCTGAAACTACAAGACTAAAAGTAATCCAATTAAGTAACAACAGTATACATTGAATTAGTACTGAACAGATGGTAAAGTATCCTCCATTTGTCATTAATTAATGTTCTTTTGGTGCCCACAGAGAATGACTCTGGATTACAGTTTCCCTGAGGATAGAGATAAAAGTTCTTTCTACTGAAGAAGTCTATAGTCTTGGTGAAAAAACCATCTTACAGGAATGGAAATTGTTTCTTATCATCTCTGGAAATGCCAACCTAAGAGCCTCAATGACATCAGCAGAGGATTTCAGGAATAAAGAGCCTAGAAATTATAAATTTTCTTGTTTAAGAAAAATTTGAAATTGCACAAATATCTCTCTCTTGTCTCTGTGCAATATGCAATATGTCATAAAAATACTACTTGTTTTTCTTTTAATATTATCTTAACATTTTGATTTTATGAGTGTTTGGTTTATATTCTGTATTTTTTGCTTTTAACCTTTGAATGATATTGGCACACATATACATGTGTAATACTTAAAGGCTATAAAGTGATGCTCAAATCTAAAAATATTTCCTGAGGATTTATTTGTGAATATTGATGTTTCAGAGAACAGCAATTTGGTACATATTTTATGGATCTGTTTGCCATAATTGCAATAATATGTATAGACTCATGCTCTTTTGAGTATTTCTTTGGCATTCCTATTCTTATTGTATTCACATACTACAAAGAATGTAACTTTATAAGTTTTTCTTATTATTGCTGTACTGGGGGTACATTGTGGCATCTACAAAAATTTTTAAAATATATCATAGTTGAATGATATATTTTCCCACATTTCCCATCATTTTCCCACAGATGGAATTCTCATTGAAATTATTCCAAAAATTGGTTTACTTATTTATTTTTAATATAACTTTTTGTTGAACTTAATTTGTGGATGAAGTGACCACTAAACTCAGATTTCTACTTTTAAATTTATCTAACTTCTTCATATTTTGCTTAAAAGATATAAAAAATTTTAACCATGTATGTCAGGTAGTTGCTCACCCTATTTCCATTCTCTCTTCTTAAATTGGCTCATAATTTGAGAGAATGACAATGTATCCAGCTAAAACTCAACTCTTATGTAACTCTGATTATAAATAGGAGTGACTAATAATATATACAAACATCCATTTGAGAAGTTGTTTCTGGGAATATCTTTTAAAACCACTTACTTAACTGATGGAGAAAACTTATTTCCAAAAGCAAAAATGATAATAAAGCAAGGAAGTGCAGCAAGATGAGAGGCACAGAACTTAATGACAGGGAATTGCAATTTAGAGGAGGGATGTACTTTTCTGGGGCATGGGTATGAGAATACTCAAAGATTAAAAATCAGGGAGAATCTTTGATAGCCAGGATGGAAATACTGGAAAGTCAAATCTGACAGTATCAGTCTTCCAAGAAGAAGAAGATGCAGACAGCTTGCTCAGCATGAGGAAAGGGGTAAAGATGGGGATGGAGTGAAGGGAGAAAAAGTTTTGTGATTTTTAGCCACTGTAGAAAAGGGGAATGATGCAGAACTGAATGAAAATTGCTTCTAATTTGTATGGAAGCTCTAGTTGAAGTAGATAATGAGAATTTATTGTCAAGCCAATTGCCATGGCTTTATTTCTTTTCTTGTAATTACTAGCAGCTCAGAAGTGGGAGTGGGAAATAAACAAGAACAGATGGTCATCTTTTCCCAGGGTTGGTAAATGGTGAAGTGGACATGGAAGAATGATGAGGTGGTCATGGTTGAGCAGGCTGTGGAAATGACTAAAATGGCATCCAAATTGGAGAAGGCAAGTGGAGCTACATGGAAAGAGTAAAACTTGGGCTCTGAAGGAAGTACATGCCCTAAAAATATAGGGGATTCCCTAACCGTGGATTCCATTTCATTCCTTGACTGAAAGTAGATTTGGTCTTTTCATTCCATGACCTCATCCTATATTACACGTAAAGCTTATGTCCAAAGACTCAAGTCACACTTTAATCCATATTCTCAGGTATTTGTTCCAGGAAAGATATTCAATTAATCAATATAAACTGTAGTGTACTACTGGAAGAGGAATGTTCCTTATTTCTGTGTGGCTCTAGGTACATGACCTTCACATTGGCTTTCACTGTTCACAGCTCTCTCTTTGTCCATGCACTTCAAAGAATAGCAAAATGGAGGGTTGAGAGTTAGGTATTTGGGCTTTGGAGTTTGTTAACTAGGATCACATCTTGGTTCCTGCATTTTTTGGTGAATGAATTCACCCCCTCAGTCATTCTCCTTTATCTTCCCTCCCCCCATTACTGGAATGGTTTCAACAGGTCTCATTTTTCCATTTTCATACATAAATTCACCATATTCACCCTGCTATACCCTTTCCTTATATCTTCCCACTTCTTACTGGTATCAATCCCTAGACAGGATCTGTTTTACCTTCCTGTTCTCCATTTTGAAAGAATTATTTTTGTTTGTTTAAGATAGCTATACGGGGAGTTTTATTGTGACATTCCCACGTATTATAACCTGCATTGGTTCATCCCTTCTAATTTTCTCCTTTCTTTCTTAGTCCCCTTCTCATGGTAATTTCAATAGGTTTAAAGATTCTATGTTCATTCTTGTAAAGAAAGTACATTAATCATATTCACCTTCTTACCTTCCTTCTTTTACTCTTCCTCTTCTAATAGTGATCTCCCCTTTGTGTGACCTGTGTTTCATAACATTGTTATATTTGTATTGGGTTTGTATTGCACATATGAAAGAGAACATGTGGTATTCAGCTTTCTGAACCTGGCTAACTTCTCTTAAGGTGATGAAGAAACATAAACCAAGAGCCATCTAAATTGTTCAATGTTTTAAAAAAAATTCAGTTAAAACATCAATTCTCAATTAAAATTACTATAATTTCATTAGGAAATATAAAATCAAGATGAAAAATTCCCATAATCTCACTATCTACATGTAACCACAAACAGCTATAAATAACCACGGATATCTTGAAAATGGTGCTTTCCTCCTATGAATCACACATTTCTGTTTCTATGGATGTTGCCTTGTGGTGTTTTATGCAGGCATAGTTTGTCTCTGCATCTTTGGTTGATTGTATGCCATTAGTGACTAGGCTGGGGTTCCCTCAGAAGCTCTTCCCTCTCATCTTCTTATGGCTTTGCTTCACTGTGCCACCAAGAGGGACTCAGTGGCAATTCAGAAATTGAGGGAGAAATTGAAGCCTTGTTAGTCTTCCATCATGAGCTGTTGGCTCTCTTCCAGCTTTATTAGGAATTCTGCTGAGAGGGCACTAAGCAGTGGTTCACTATTAATAAAGTGGATTTCATTTCCATCCTGTTAATGTTCATTAGACTCAGGGGGAAAACCAAATAGGAGTATTCTTAGCTTCTAAGAAATATCCTAATATTTATCAAATACCCTAATAAAACTAAATCCAGTTTTCTAATAACCCACTTAATCCCTTGGTTCCCCATAAATATCCTGCATGTGTAGTTGAAGATGTCTCTTTTTTTTTTTCATTTTTCTTTTATTATTCATATGTGCATACAAGGCTTGGTTCATTTCTCCCCCCTGCCCCCACCCCCTCCCTTACCATCCACTCCACCCCCTCCCACTCCCCCCCCTCAATACCCAGCAGAAACTATTTTGCCCTTATCTCTAATTTTGTTGTAGAGAGAGTATAAGCAATAATAGGAAGGAACAAGGGGTTTTGCTGGTTGAGATAAGGATAGCTATACAGGGCATTGACTCACATTGATCTAACCTTTTCTCTAGTTCCTGGTCCCCTTTTCCTATTGGCCTCAGTTGCTTTAAGGTATCTGCTTTAGTTTCTCTGCATTAAGGGCAACAAATGCTAGCTAGTTTTTTAGGTGTCTTTCTGACTTTCTAACTGTAATATGCATAAAACTCTTAGTCTAGGACCTGGCTCATGGTTTGTGCTTAATGAATTTTAAAATAATTATCATTACTTCATTCTTAAATAGAATAAATATGAGAATACTATTTATCTCTTGAAGCAGTTATGATATACCATATCCCTTTCAATTGTCAGTGTGTTAGGAGTTTGGACCATCCACTTTCTTAGATGACTTCAACTACCAATGGATCTCCTACTGAGGGAGGGAAGGCAGGGGCCTCCTTGGAGAGGATTTAGGATTTAAGATTCTTTTCAGCATTGTCACACTGCATGGGTTGGCACTCCATAACTTTCTAAATAAAAGTCTTGCTCATTAAACTGGTTATTAACAAAATTCAAGTTATTCTGATGGATTTGAATAGGTTTCACCAAGAGAAGAAAGTATTTCACTTTTTTTGGCTGTGCTGGGATTTGAACTCAGGGTCTCTTGCTTGTTAGGCAGTCACTCTTGCCACTTGAACCACTCTGCCAACCTGAACACATTTTTCTAAAACATCATGATACACTGATGAAAAAGAAGTAAAAAGGTTCTGAAATCCATGAATGACTATTTTGTGGATATTAAATTATTCAAGTTTCTCCATAACAGCAAAATTATGACTCTTTATGTTGATCTAAAATAAATTTTAATGTTAATTTTGCTATATGGCCCTCATAATTATCATAGTGATTTATAAGTAAATAAGGAAAAACAATAAGAAATATATGTTAAGATATTGAAGTTAAAAGGAGCAGTGATAAGAGCATAAATTTGATGTGAATATGTTTCTTAATTAATAGAATACACCTAGATTCAAGATCAAATAATTCCTTTTTATTGCTGCACACTAACAATTTTCTGAATGAACTAGAGAGGAAGATTTCAGAATTTTTCAGGAAATGGCAAGTAATACACTAAATGTAACTTGTACCTAACTTGAATATAAGGGGAATTTAAATAAAAAATTTTATATTCTGAGTTTATATGACAACATTCATGAAGTACGTTATAGCTTCCACGTGTAATTTAATCAATACATTAAAGCAATAAAGTTCAGACTCTTAAGACTTTATTTTACTTGTGGTGAGACATAATGTCAGTGATAATATTTTATGGCATTATGAAACATGCAATGTTCTTCTTTCAATTATCCAACAGACCAAATTAAGTGAGTTTTTAGTAAGGTCTTAGAATAAGAAGTCATTTAGTAATATTAGTTTAGGATCTTGCATTTCATACTGGCACCACTAAATAAAAATGTTAACTTACTTTTGCATGAGTCCTTAGGAAGTACTAAGTGGTCATGTAATTTGTCACAGGTTGGCATGTTTATGTAGCATGGTAGTTATAGTGCCCAGTGCCTGGGTTTGAATCTTCATTTTTTTCCTCACTAGCCAGATGACTGCATCGGAGGATGCCCCCCTCTTAGTACTGAGGGTTGGGGGAGGCACTAGATGCAAGATGCATGTGAGGTGCTCTGTACCAGCACCCATCCCTGCTGCCTTGTTTTGCAGGTAAGGAGCCCAGAGCCCTGAGGTTGTACTATTTCTGCAAAGTATTTCCTTCTCCTTTCAGAACCGCTGCCTTTGTTGTGAAACAAAGGGAGAGGAGCTGATTAATACAACAAAGAACAATGGTAAATTAAGGAATTGTGTTTAAGAATATGTCTACTTTTAAGAATCATTTGTTTAAGAAGGGCCCTCTGCCTTGCTTACTTCTATGGTAATTTGGGTTTGTTAGAGTCTTGGGAGGAATGTACAATAATAAAAGTGCTAATATTTAAACAATTAGTGAAAAAGTGAGTTTGTTTTCATTTTCTGCCTGTGATATAAAAAAACTTTCTTCAATAATTGGTCATATCTGTGATGTCAAGGGCAATCAATACAATTAGATATATCTCTAATATTTTATTGATCAATTTTCTTCATTTCAGCTCAAGTATGTAGAGTAATGAGATTTCTTCCTTCATTTTAGGGATTAATTTAAAATTAAGTATCATTTCTTAGAAAATTTGAACCGATAGCTAACTCTTCTATGTCTCTTCAAACTGACTTTTGAAACAGACTTGTGGGGCAAAGTTTATGATAAATAGTAGTTTGATTCTTTTAGGAGTATAATGGCAATGCTTGAGGGGGTGAGCAGGCAGCAAGCCAGACTCTGTGTATGGTGAGTTATCTGGTTTTATTTAAATTCTTATCTTCTTAATTTCCAAATTCCCTAAAGTTTGACTCAACTTCTTAACTATGTGTCTATCTTGAGTAAACCTTTTAATATTTTTGTGTCTTATATACCAGTTCACCAATACTATGTATGTATTACATACATTTATATACACATATACATGGCATATCCCCATACATCTAGATACCTACATGCATACAAGACCCTACTCTCTGCAGTTTGTTCCCATCAATTCTCTACCAATTTTCCAACTTGAATGTCTTAGTTCCTACTGTATTTCATAAATACCCATTTTCATGCCAGGACTTTTCTTCTTTTTATGTTAATATTTACTTTGATACAATTGTTCCTTCATTGGTGAACTTGTTCTATCCTTCTTTTCTATTCTTTCCTAATCCTATGCATGAAACCCTTAACTTTCTTCTTTGAACTTCTATATCAGTCCCTGTCTCAATTCACATTTAGGCTTTGAATTACGTAGGGCCTTCTAGTTAAGTGTTCCAAGAAAATCCATTTTGCCTCTTCAATTGGATGAATGCCCAGGATGGTAAAGATCTATCGTAGTGCAATGCTTAGTAATTATTACTTGAAAAAATGAATTTCTCCCAGGCAATCTCAAATCATGGTATAAATGAAACAGCTATCAATCACAATAATATTAGAATATAATTTATTAACCACAATCATTAGTTACAACCTATGGGATTTTGAAAATCAACTAATATTTTTATTGACAAACTTGTATGTTTTTATCATGTACATGTGATGTTTTGAAATATGTATGCATTGTGGAATGGCTAAATTTAGGCTAATTAACATATATTACCTCATATACTTGTCATTTTTGTGGTGAAAACAATTAAAATTTACTTTCTTAGCAATTTTCAAGAATGTAATATATTGCTGGTAACTAGGGTCACAATGGTGTACAGTACATCACTTGAAAGTTATTCTTCCTAACTGAATTTTGTACATCCTTTGATCAACAGCTCCTTCCTTCAAACACCCTAGCCTCCAGAATTATCATACCACTCTCAACTTTTAGGAATTCAGTTTTTTTACTCCACATATGACTGAGATCATTCAGTATTTGCCTTTCAATACCTTGTTTATTTCACATAATGTAATGTTACATAGTTCAGTATAATCTACGTGCTCACAAATTGTAAGGCATCCTTACTATTTTAGGATGAGTGAATGTTCCTTTTCACATAGATATCACATTCTCTTTCTCTTTATCCATTTATCATTGATAAACACTTAAGCTGACTCCTTATCTTAAATGTGAGAGTACAAATATCTCATTAAACTGATTTCAGTTCCTTTGGATATGTACTCATCAGTGTGATTGCTGGATCACATGATATTTCTATTTTTAATTTTTTGAGCAATCTCTACCCTGTTTTCCAGAATGGCTGTGATAATTTACTTTATTATCAATAGTGTTCAACAACCATTCTTTTAACCAACTCCTCATTCAACCTTTCTCCTTTGATAGTTAAGAGACACCAAAATCTGTCATTTGACTCTTTAGGTCAAACTTCTTGACAGATGTCCTCATATTTATATCTCCTTTATAATTTTATATTTATTTGTTTAATTTTTTGCTTAATATGTGATTGTTTCATTGGACTACAGACAATGAGAAAATATGACTTTTTTCTCACTATTGTGTTTTCCATATACATTGGAAGAAACGAAGGAAGGGGGAAAGGAAGAAAGACAAGTAAGCAAAAGAAAAAGAATGAGAAATCTCATACTCTATAGATAAAGTGTCAAAGCCTGTTAGTCCCTTTAGCTGTATGATTTGATGTTTCTTTGCAGACTGCACTAATATTTCCAAACAAAATTGCTTTTAAAATTTAACACCAAGAGCAATTTCCATTTCAAAATTGTGCCAGTTATTGAAAATGTCTTGAGTGGTGTTGCAAATGGTCTTGAAACTTCTTCAAATGAGCTAGGCATTTAGCAATGGGTGTCTGTGATGTATCCTAGAAATTGCTTATCTAGTTATCTCCAAGCAAAAAAAAAAGAAAAAAATGAAAAAGCCTGGAGAAGTAATCATCATGCTGTGTATAAAATAAGTGCAGCAAACAGCTCTATAAAATAATATTTTTAAAAGAGACTGTTTTGTTTTGTTTTGTTTAATATAGCAGAACCTTTTGACTTAGAATTAAGAGAAACTGCAACAATTGACTAAAGTTAAAATTACTTTAGAACAGAACCACAAATGCAAAACAAGGGGGGCATTAGAAAAAATTCAGATATAAGTGAACTCTAGAAACCATAAAGCAAACATAGGAATAAGAATCTTGTCCTGCTGTAGGATGAGACAGGATAACTCCCAAGATTACTCTCAAACAGAAGAATTACCCAGGCCTGTTAGAACTAACCTTCCATTGCCATTGTCCAAACTCTTCAAAGACAAAGATTATATTGTGAAATGTATCTTCTAAATGTTGGGATTTTTTGACATGAAGGATATTTCCTTACTCCTCTTATTCATCTACTCCTGGACGAATAGGAGAAGACCATTTAGTTATGTTAGTGTTTGTCTTACTCAGGGCTTGTAGGTACAGCTAGCATTCTCAGACTTTGAGTAGGGAGCTCTTTAACAATCACATTTAAAATCTCATCCACTAGAGAATATGTTTCAATAATTCCAGAGTGAAGGGAACAAGAATTTGTTTTGTATTATTTTACTTTTAGTTTTATGGCACTGTAAGTGAGTTAGATAGATGGCCCCAGGTGAAGCTGATACAGAAAACATGGTAGTGTAGTTCTCAGCTCTTTAGAGAAGTTATGTACGTATATATGTATTTATGTACATATGTATATATTTATATATTCATGCACCTATCTATCTGTCTATCTATCTAATCTAATCTATCACCATCATCTATTATACATATAATTTGGCCCAATTGTGTCAAAGGAGATTTTAAATATTTAACATTCTTGTTTCCTTTAAGTTTAAATTTTTGCTTCCTTCCTTCCCTCTATGCTCTGGTAACATTTTTTCTTCTTTCTCCCTTTCCCTGGAGCTTTGCCTTGCTTAAGCCTGCGGATCTCAAACTTACTTCGTATAGCAGGTTAATCACCCTAGTTCTGATTTTTGTAGCATTTTTATGTGCATATCATCTTGATGTCTCTTTCCTGTGTAATAGCTCTTGACCTCTAGTATCCTCTCTTTTTCTTCAACTAATTTTTCTTCTAGAGTCATCAGTCTACATTGTCTAAGAGCCCTTACTTCAACAACATTTCTGTTTTTTTAGTGCATTGCTTGCATTTGTATTCATGCTTCCCTGCTTTCTAGTATATTTTAATTTTTTTGATAAGGAAGGACACTGTTAAATCATCATGAGTTTTAATGGAATGTTGGGTAGAGGAGTATATGTACATTCTGTTATTATGAATGACTATATATATATATATATATATATATAAAATCACTTCCCTGTCTTTGCCAGTAATCCTCCCTGATCAGATTATGATGGCTTCTCTGTTATGGTCCAGTCATAAGACAGAAGCCACTCTAGATCTTTCAAAAGAGGATATAGAATGGTTTTATTTAGGGAATTTATCCCTGGACATAGGAGATCTGAGAAATCAAATAGGGCTGTTGGATATACTCAAGAGAATAGCAACAATAAGAAGATGTGCTCATCCATACTGAAGAGACCTGGGAAGCAGTAGTGTTGGTGTTATCAGGACCCAGGAACTGGGGTCACACTCCAGGAGTGGAAAACACAGCAGGGATGTGGTGAGATGTGGAGTTCCAGAGAAGGCACAGCCACTGTTGGGTGTGCTATGTGAAGTAGAACAAGAGGAAGAACACCCTAACTTCTCCCTAATACCTGCCTTCTTTCCTCTTGCCTTCTAGTCTTTGGCCAGTATGTCCCACTGGCTGAACCAATATGCAATTCTTGGGGTCTTGGAAATATAGTTCCTTAGAGAAAGGGCAGAAAGTGGGTTTGAGATCAAAAGACATATGTCTGGCATAGTTTCTTTGTAAGAACAAGCTCATATAAAGTGTGTCTTTTCTATCAAAAAATAGTTACTCTCCATATGAAAGTAACTGATTAAGTGTTATTACAAGGAAAGTGAGAGACTAGAGAATAAGAAAACTGAACAATAACTGACATGAAGTCAAATAGAAAGATAAGCATTCAAGTTATCACTTCCTCCTTTTTCTGCCCAACAAAGATCTGTCCCTTCCCCATTCTTACAGCTAACATTTGTTTTTGTCTTTTATCCTTTCATCATCCTGCAACAAGAAGGAACTTTGGGGGAGAGTGTGGTGATGGCTGCATTTCCTAACTTTGGAGGGAGGCACCTGGAAGGGAAAAGGAGGCAAAGCAAGAAGTAGCATACAACTCTCAGAAAATTGAGGGCAGAACGTAAGTCCATGCTGGTTTTCCTTACCCAGTCTCTCTGCCGCTTCAAGTCTATGAAAAGGAAATTAAGTATAGGTCCTAGCAAGACACAGAACTCAGAGTGATCCCCTGAAAGGTACTTAAGGTGGAGTCAAAAAATGGTACCAAAGAACATCGGTAAATAGGACCAGATATATTTAGAAGTGGTGATTCCAGAGAGAGCTGTGATAGGCTGTAGTCTGCTATTTATTGTGTTTTACATAATTTATCTTTTTAGATCCAACACAAAAATGCAATGTCTATGTTTCACACTGGCATCTCATCACCTTTTCTTCAGCCTTGCCAACCATTCTGTCTTCAACTCATTTTAATTTGGCATTTATCAATTCCTCCTCACAATGTGACCTGCCAACTCCCACATGTATTGGTAAGTCTTCTTGCCTGTTTCAGTTGGCCGTTCACAGAATCAAAAGCCACTGAGCAACGTTTTCCTCTTTCAAACTTTTTACTCATTTGAGGTAATATTTTGAATGTTTTCCTTCTATTTTTTGACTTCTCTTCCTTGTTTTCTTTCTTTATCTCCATTTTCATCATAAATATTCGTGTTATCAGATTTCCAAACGTGTTTCTTGCCTCCTCCCAACCTACATTCCAATCTTAATATATGTGATCTCTGGATTTTTCATGCTATGAATTTAGCTGAAACCAATATCCTGACAAATTTTATATCTTCTTCTTTGGACTTAGAGTATTTTCTGAACTTCGGATCTGAGTTTTTGTTGTTCACAAGTCATCTTTATCTGGATATTTTAACCTCGAATTTAGCATACCCCAAACCAAACCTATTATTTTTCCTCCTTAAACAAACTCATATGTTGGTAAATAGTAGCATGTTAAATAGAAAATCTACTAGTACTGGTGACCTCCTTCAAGATTAGCAAGTGCCATCCATTCTTTTGTAACACAAAATAGTTTATTTTCTGCTATAGGTCTGTCCCTTACTAAACTCCTATGTTAAGACCTAATGAACACCATGATGGTCCCAAAGGCGAGGCCTTTGGGAGGAGATTAGCTCTCATGAGCCCTCTGAATGGAATTTGTGCACTCATGAAAGAGGACCCAGAGAATGTCCTTGACCCTTCTGCCATGTGAGGACATGGTGAGCAGGTGCCATCTGTGAACCAGGAAGCAGAATCTCACCAGTCATTAGGAGCCTTGATCTTGGACTTTCCAGCTCTAGAGCTATGAGAGATAAATTTCTATTGTTTTTAATCCACCTAGTTTATGATACCTTATTATAGGAGCCTAAATGGGTTAATACTCTCTCATGATGTGGTGAATTAGTATTTGTTTATTCTTTTATCAGACTATGACTTCATCAAGGATAGGGATAGGAACTACATCTTATTCATCATTGAATTCCTATGGCCCAAACTCAACACACACTTGATTCTCTCCATCCCTTTCCCAATCACCCTTCAAAAGAAAATGACACATTTATACAAAGATTTGCGTGTTGAAGAATTTGTAGTTTTACAGTTCTCTAATGATGAGATGCCCAGGGAGGAGCATTATTCTGAGGACTTCTGTCTCTGTTACTTTGTTGAACTTGAAGCATCATTTTTAAAGAAATATATGTCAACAACCCTTTTGCATTTCAGGTTTTCTTTTTTTCTTTGGGTAAGAAATGAGATTACAGGTGCTTTATCTTTTTTTTTTTTTTTTTTTTTTTTTTTTTTTGCAGTACTGGTGCTGGGGTTTTCACTCAGGGTTTCATGCTTACTACACAAATGCTCTACTGCTTGAGTCCTAGCTCCAGCCCTTTTTCCTCTGGTAGTTTTGGAAATACAGTCCCACTTTTTGCCCAGGCTGGCCTGGATTATGATCCTCTCATTTTAAGCTTCCCACTGTAGCTGGGATGACAGACATGTGCCACCATGGGGGACTGGACTGGAGTCATAAATGTCTTAGCTCTCAAGTAGCTAGAATTATAGGTGTGAGTCCCCAGTGCTTGATAGGTGCTTTACCTTCACTGAATATTTTAGGATGCATACATGTCCTATACAACTTCCCATACTGCTACACACAAAGCTAGCTGTTTCTTACTGTGCTTTCAGAAATGAGTACTCAAAACTTTAGCTGTGCTGGGGCTCAGAAAATGATACCCGGAGTACAGTGCTTGGGCATGCTAAGCACTTTGAACTAAAGAGAACTGAATGGTCTTATAAGAAGCTTCAGAATCTAGGACTTCCTGAAGTCCTTTTTTTCCTCCCAAGTCCAAGGTCTTTTTCTTTCTCTCTTTCTCCCTTCTCCTCTTTTTCCTCTCCCTCTTCTTTGCCCTCTCCCTATCTCTCTGAAACTTCCATATCAGAATCCCTTCTAGAAGGAACAACAGACTTGTCTTCAGTTCCCTCCCTGAATATCATTAACTAGGGGGAGCAGGACTGAGGAATGAAACCATACCTAGACAGACCCTGTCACAAGCTACTACTGTCTGTTTTTCAGTCCCACTCAGATTCCAGAGAGAATCATACAGAAACTAGTGTGTGTTCTTTGGGTCCTTAAACTGCTCTGAAAATCATTTACTACCCTCAAAATTGTCCACATTTCCCAACTTCCCTCTCCCTATAAAGAGGGGAATATAAGTTTCTGAATATCCCTGGGTTATTGGATGTTTATTCTTCTGTGATTTTCTTTTTTTTCCTCATTATTGTTGTACTGGAGGTACATTTACAGAAGTTCTTACAATATATCACAGTTAAATTCACCCCTCCATTATTCTCCTTTGTGCCCTTTCCCCAATTCCTGGGAGAGTTTAACAGGTCTTATTTCTCCATTTACATACATGTGTACACAGTACTTGTACCATATTCACCCTCCTACACCTTTTCCCCACCTTCTCCCCTTCTCATTGCTACCTCCCCCACAGGACCTGTTTTGCCTTCCTCTTAGTTGTTGTAAAACAATGACATTTTTGTTTGATTAAGATAGCTATACAGGGTGTTTCATTGTGAGATTTCCAAGTATATATGCATTATAATCCGAATTCGTTCATCCCTTCTATGTTTCTTTTTTCTATCTTAGTCCCCTTCTTATGATGATTTCAACAGGTTTAAAAATTCTATATACATTCTTGTATAGAGAGTACATCAACCATTCATCTTCTTAACCTCCTTCTTTTATTCTTCCTCTCTCATATGTGACCTCCCCTTAGTGTGACCTGTTTTTCATAATATTGCTGTATTTATATGAAGTTTATATTCCACATACCAGAGGAAGCACGCAACATTTGGCCATCTGAGCCTGGATAACTTCATATAAGGTAACGTTCTCCAGTTCCATCCATTTACCTGCAATTGACAAAATTTCATTCTTCTTTATGGGTGAATAAAATTCCATTGTGTATAAATACCACATTTTCTGAAAGCATTTATTGGTAGTGGGGCATCTTGGCTGCTTACGTAGCTTAGCTATTGTGAATAGTGCTGCAATAAACATGGGTGTGCAGGTGCCTTTATTACAACTGAACTTAACATTCCTTCAGGTGCATCCATACGAGTGGTGTTGCTGGATCATATGGCAGTTCTACTTTTAGTTTTTTTTTTTTTTTTTTTTGTAGTACTGGGGTTTGAACTCAGGGTCTACACCTTGATTCACTCCACCAGTCCTTTTTTGTGACAGGTTTTTTCCAGAGAGGGTCTTGTGAACTATTTGCCTGGGGTGGGCTTTGAACCACAATCTCCTGATCTCTGCCTCCTGAGTAGCTAGGATTACAGGTGTGAGTCACAGGCGCCTGCCTATTTTTAGTTTTTTTGTTTAATTTTTATTTTATTCATATGTGCATACATTGTGTGGGTCATTTCACCCCCCTTCTCCCTGTACCCTCCCTTACCCCACCCCCTGCTCTCTCCCTTACCCCCCTTACCCTTTGCTACCAGGCAGAAACTATTCTGCCCTTATCTCTGATTTTGTTGAAAAGAGAGTATAAGCAATAATAGGAAGGAACAAGGGTTTTTGCTAGTTGAGATAAGGATAGCTATACAGTTGACTCGCATTGATTTCCTGTACATGTGTGTTACCTTCTAAGTTAATTCTTCTCGAACTAACATTTTCTCTAGTTCTTGGTCCCCTTCTCCTATTGGCCTTAGTTGGTTTTAAAGTATCTGCTTTATTTTCTCTACGTTGAGGGCAACAAATGCTATCTAGTTTTTCAGTGTCTTACCTATCCTCACCCCTCCCTTGTGTATTCTCGCTTTTCATGTGATCAAAGTCCAATTCCTTTGTTGTGTTTGCCTTTGATTTAATATCCACATATGAGGGAGAACATACGATTTTTGGTCTTTTGGGCCAGGCTAACCTCACTCAGAATGATGTTCTCCAATTCCATCCATTTACCTGCAAATGATAACATTTTGTTCTTCTTCATGGCTGCATAAAATTCCAATGTGTATAGATAACACATTTTCTTTTTTTTTGGAATTTTAACTTTTATTTGGATTAGATAGCCATGTGTGGCTACTTACTTTTATTACATAACACAGTTTGAGATACTTCTGAAAAGCTTTCTTATAACCATTAGTAGAAGCTTCCTCTTTTCCTTTTTATTTTATTTTATTTTTTTTTCATTTTTCTTTTATTATTCATATGTGCATACAAGGCTTGGTTCATTTCTTCCCCCTGCCCCCACCCCCTCCCTTACCACCCACTCCGCCCCCTCCCGCTCCCTCCCCCAATACCCAGCAGAAACTATTTTGCCCTTATCTCTAATTTTGTTGTAGAGAGAGTATAAGCAATAATAGGAAGGAACAAGGGGTTTTGCTGGTTGAGATAAGGATACCTATACAGGGCATTGACTCACATTGATTTCCTGTGCATGGGTGTTACCTTCTAGGTTAATTCTTTTTGATCTAACCTTTTCTCTAGTACCTGTTCCCCTTTTCCTATTGGCCTCAGTTGCTTTAAGGTATCTGCTTTAGTTTCTCTGCGTTAAGGGCAACAAATGCTAGCTAGTTTTTTAGGTGTCTTACCTATCCTCACCCCTCCCTTGTGTGCTCTCGCTTTTATCATGTGCTCATAGTCCAATCCCTTTGTTGTGTTTGCCCATGATCTAATGTCTACATATGAGGGAGAGCATATGATTTTTGGTTTTTTGAGCCAGGCTAACCTCACTCAGAATGATGTTCTCCAATTCCATCCATTTACCAGCGAATGATAACATTTCGTTCTTCTTCATGGCTGCATAAAATTCCATTGTGTATAGATACCACATTTTCTTAATCCATTCGTCAGTGCTGGGGCATCTTGGCTGTTTCCATAACTTGGCTATTGTGAATAGTGCTGCAATAAACATCGGTGTGCAGGTGACTCTGGAGTAACCTGTGTCACAGTCTCTTAGGTATATCCCCAAGAGTGGTATTGCTGGATCAAATGGTAGATCGATGTCCAGCTTTTTAAGTAGCCTCCAAATTTTTTTCCAGAGTGGTTGTACTAGTCTACATTCCCACCAACAGTGTAAGAGGGTTCCTTTTTCCCCGCATCCTCGCCAACACCTGTTGGTGGTGGTGTTGCTCATGATGGCTATTCTAACAGGGGTGAGGTGGAATCTTAGTGTGGTTTTAATTTGCATTTCCTTTTTTGCTAGAGATGGTGAGCATTTTTTCATGTGTTTTCTGGCCATTTGAATTTCTTCTTTTGAGAAAGTTCTGTTTAGTTCACATGCCCATTTCTTTATTGGTTCATTAGTTTTGGGAGAATTTAGTTTTTTAAGTTCCCTATATATTCTGGTTATCAGTCCTTTGTCTGATGTATAGTTGGCAAATATTTTCTCCCACTCTGTGGGTGTTCTCTTCAGTTTAGAGACCATTTCTTTTGATGAACAGAAGCTTTTTAGTTTTATGAGGTCCCATTTATCTATGCTATCTCTTAGTTGCTGTGCTGCTGGGGTTTCATTGAGAAAGTTCTTACCTATACCTACTAACTCCAGAGTATTTCCTACTCTTTCTTGTATCAACTTAAGAGTTTGGGGTCTGATATTAAGCTCCTTGATCCATTTTGAGTTAATCTTGGTATAGGGTGATATACATGGATCTAGTTTCAGTTTTTTGCAGACTGCTAACCAGTTTTCCCAGCAGTTTTTGTTGAAGAGGCTGCTATTTCTCCATCGTATATTTTTAGCTCCTTTGTCAAAGATAAGTTGCTCATAGTTGTGTGGCTTCATATCTGGATCCTCTATTCTGTTCCACTGGTCTTCATGTCTGTTTTTGTGCCAGTACCATGCTGTTTTTATTGTTATTGCTTTGTAATATAGTTTGAAATCAGGTATTGTGATACCTCCTGCATTGTTCTTTTGACTGAGTATTGCCTTGGCTATTTGTGGCCTCTTGGATAACACATTTTCTTAATCCATTTGTCAGTGGTGGGGCATCTTGGCTGTTTCCAAAGCTTGGCTATTGTGAATAGTGTTGCAATAAACATGGGTGTGCAGGTGCTCTGGAGTAACCTGTGTCACAGTCTTTTAGGTATATCCCTAAGAGTGGTATTGCTGGATCAAATGGTAGAGCAATATTTAGCTTTTTAAGTAGCCTCCAAATGTTTTTCCAGAGTGGTTGTACTAGTTTACATTCCCACCAACAGTGTAAGAGGGTTTCTTTTTCCCCACATCCTCGCCAACACCTGTTGGTGGTGGTGTTGCTGATGATGGCTATTCTAACAGGGGTGAGGTGGAATCTTAGTGTGGTTTTAATTTGCATTTCCTTTATTGCTAGAGATGGTGAGCATTTTTTCATGTGTTTTCTGGCCATTTGAATTTCTTCTTTTGAGACAGTTCTGTTTAGTTCACTTTCCCATTTCTTTATTGGTTCATTAATTTTGAGAGAATTTAGTTTTTTAAGTTCCCTATATATTCTGGTTATCAGTACTTTGTCTGATGTGTAGCTGGCAAATATTTTCTCCCATTCTGTGGGTGGTCTCTTCAATTTAGAGACCATTTCTTTTGATGAGCAGAAGCTTTTTAGTTTTATGAAGTCTCATTTATCTATGCTATCTCTTAGTTGCTGAGCTGCTGAGGTTGCATTGAGAAAGTTCTTGCCTATACCTATTAATTCTAGAGTATTTCTTACTCTTTCCTGTACTAAATTTAGAGTTTGGGGTCTGATATTAAGGTCCTTGATCCATTTTGAGTTCATATTGGTATAGAGTGATAAACATTGATCTAGTTTCAGTTTTTTTGCAGACTGCTAACCAGTTTTCCCAGCAGTCTTTGTTGAAGAGGCTGCTATTTCTCCATCATATATTATTAGTGCCTTTTTCAAAGACAAGTTGGTTATAGTTGTGTGGCTTCATATCTGGGTCCTCTATTCTGTTCCACTGGTCTTCATGTCTGTTTTTGTGCCAGTACCATGCTGTTTTTATTGTTATTGCTTTGTAATATAGTTTGAAGTCAGGTATCGTGATACCTCCAGCATTGATCTTTTGACTGAGTATTGCCTTGGCTATTCGTGGTCTCTTGTGTTTCCATATAAATTTAATGGTAGATTTTTCAATATCTTTGATGAATGTCATTGGGATTTTGATGGGAATTGCATTAAACATATAGATTACTTTTGGGAGTATCGACATTTTTACTATGTTGATTCTACCAATCCATGAGCATGGGAGGTCTCTCCACATTCTAAAATCTTCCTCAATCTCTTTCTTCAGAAGTGTATAGTTTTCCTTCTAGAGGTCATTCACATCCTTTGTTAGGTTTACACCTAGGTATTCGATTTTTTTTGAGGCTATTTGAAATGGAATTGTTTTCATATATTCTTTCTCAGTTTACTCATTGTTAATGTATAGAAATGCTAATGATTTTTCTATGTTGATTTTATATCCTGCTACCTTGCTATAGCTATTGATGGTGTCTAGGAGCTTCTGAGTAGAGTTTTTTGGGTCTTTGAGGTATAGGATCATATTGTCTGCAAATAAGGATATTTTGACAGTTTCTTCACCTATTTGTATTCCTTTTATTCCTTCTTCTTGCCTAATTGCTCTGGCTAAGAATTCTAGTACTATGTTGAATAGGAGTGGAGATAGTTGTCATCCTTGTCTAGTTCCTGATTTTAGAGGGAATTTTTTTAGTTTTTCGCCATTAATATAATGTTGGCTGTAGGTTTGTCTTATATAGCTTTTATGATGTTGAGGTACTTTCCTTCTATTCCTAGTTTTCTTAGAGCTTTTATCATGAAATGCTGTTGGATCTTATCAAAGGCTTTTTCTGCATCTATTGAGATGATCAAGTGGTTTTTGCCTTTGCTTCTGTTAATATGGTTTATTAAGTTTATTGATTTTTGTATGTTGAACCACCCCTGCATTCCTGGGATGAAGCCTACTTGGTCATGGTGAATGATCTTTTTGATGTGTTGTTCAATTCGGTTTGCCATTATTTTATTGAGGATTTTTGCATCAGATTGGCCTATAGTTCTCCTTTTTGGAGGTGTCTTTGCCTGGTTTTGGGATAAGTGTAATACTGGCTTCATAAAATGTGTTAGGCAGTTTTCCTTCCCTTTCTATTTTGTGGAACAGTTTAAGGAGGGTTGGTATCAGTTCTTCTTTAAAGGTCTGATAGAATTCAGCAGAGAATCCATCAGGTCCTGGACTTTTCTTTTAGGGCAAATCTTGATTGCTGCTTCTATTTCATTTTGTGTTATTGATCTGTTCTGATGATTAATTTCCTCTTGGTTCAGTTTTGGATGATCATATGTATCTAGAAATCTGTCCATTTCTTTAAGATTTTCAAATTTATTTGAATATAGGTTCTCGAAGTAGTCTCTGATGATTTCCTGGACTTCCATGGTGTTTGTTGTTATCTTCCCTTTTGCATTCCTGATTCTACTAATTTGGATTTTTCTCTCCTCATTTTAGTCAGGTTTGCCAGGGGTCTGTCGATCTTGTTTATTTTTTCAAAGAACCATCTTTTTGTTTCATTAATTCTTTGTATGGTTTTTTTGGTTTCTATTTCATTGATTTCAGCTCTTATTTTTATTATTTCTCTCCTTCTATTTGTTTTGGAATTTGCTTGTTCTTGTTTTTCTAGGAGTTTGAGATGTATCATTAGGTCATTGATTTGGGATCTTTCAGTCTTTTTTATATATGCACTCATGGCTATAAACTTTCTTCTCAGGACTGCCTTAGCTGTGTCCCATAGGTTCCGGTAGGTTGTGTTTTCATTTTCATTGACTTCCAGGAACTTTTTAATTTCCTCTTTTATTTCATCAATGACCTATTGTTCATTAAGAAATGAGTTGTTTAGTTTCCAGCTGTTTGCAGGTTTTTTGTCTTTATTTTTGTTGTTGATTTGTACTTTTACTGCATTGTGATCAGATAGTATGCACGGTATAATTTCTATTTTCTTACATTTGCTGAGGCTTGCTTTGTGACCTAGGATATGATCTATTTTGTAGAAGGTTGCATGGGCTGCTGAGAAGAATGTATATTGTGTAGAAGTTGGATGGAATGTTCTGTAGACATCAACTAAGTCCATTTGATCTATGGTATATTTTAGATCTAGAATTTCTTATTGATTTTTTGTTTGGATGACCTATCTATTGAAGATAATGGGTGTTAAAGTCTCCCATGACCATTGTGTTGGAGTTAATATATACTTTTAGGTATTTCAGGGTTTGGTTGATAAAATTGGGTGCATTGACATTGGGTGCATATAGGTTGATAATTGTTATTTCCTTTTGGTCTATTTCCCCTTTTATTAGTTTGGAATGTCCTTCTTTATCTCGTTTGATCAATGTAGGTTTGAAGTCTACTTTTTCAGACATAAGTATTGCTACTCCTGCCTGTTTTTGGGGGCCATTGGCTTGGTAAATCTTCTTCCAGCCTTTCATCCTAAGCCTTTGCTTATTTCTGTTGGTGAGATGGGTCTCCTGTAAGCAAGAAATTGTTGGATCTTCCTTTTTAATCCAGTTTGTCAAACAGTGCCTTTCGATGGGGGAATTAACTGTTAACATTAAGTGTTAGTGTTGATATGTATGTGGTGATTCCTGTCACTTAGTTGTCTTAATTGTTTGAAGGTTTGATTGTGTGTACCTAAGTTGAGGTTATTCTCTACTGTCTTGCTTTTCCTTTTCCTGTAGTTTGGTGCTTCCTGTCCTTTCATGGTTATTTTGGGTTTCACTTACTGTGTGCAGAATCCCTTGGAGAATCGTTTGTAGTTGTGGCTTTGCGGTCACATATTGTTTTAGTTTCTGATTATCATGGAAGACTTTTATTGCTCCATGTATTTTGAATGATAGTTTTGCTGGGTAGAGTATCCTGGGGTTAAAGTTATTTTCATTCAGTTCCCAGAAGATCTCACCCCAAGCTTTTCTTGCTTTTAATGTTTCTGTTGAGAAGTCTGCTGTGATTTTGTAGGGTTTACCTTTGTATGTTATTTCTTTTTTCTCTCTTACAGCCTTCAATATTCTTTCTCGAGTCTCTTTATTTGTTGTTTTAATGATAATATGCTGTGGTGTAGTTCTACTTTGGTCTGGTCTGTTTGGTGTTCTGTAGGCCAATTGCATCTATATGGGCATAGATTTTTCTAGATTTGGGAAATTTTCTGTAATTATTTTGTTGAATATATTATGCATTCTCTTTGCTTGCACCTCTTCTCCTTCTTCAATGCCCATGATTCTCAGGTTTGGTCTTTTGATGGAGTTGGTGAGTTCTTGCATTTTCTTTTCACAGGTCTTGAGTTGTTTAATAATAGTTATTTGGTTTTTCCTTTAATTACCATTTCATCTTCAAGTTCTGAGATTCTGTGTTCTGTTTGTTCTATTCTGCTGGATTTGCCTTCCATTTTGTTTTGCAGTTCTGTTTTGTTCTTTTTCGGAGGTTTTCCATATTTTGTGTTTCTTCCTCTTTTATGTTGTCTATTTTTTTCCTGAGTTCATCTATCTCTTTATTAATCATATTCTTTGTTTCACTTTGGTGTTTTTGCAGTGCTTCTATGGTTTCTTTTATTTCTTCTTGTACTTTCTCAAATTTTTGTTTTTTTTGTGTTGGAATTTCTTCAGTGTCTCTTGTATATTTTGGTTGACCATATCCATTACCCCCTCTATAAAATTCTCATTGATTACTTGGAGGATTTCATCTTTCAGATTGTTCTTGTGGGCTTCGTTGGGTTTTTTGGCATAGTTTGTCTTTGTTTTGTTGGAGTCTGGATCTTAGTATCTGTTTTCCTCATTCCCCTCTGCTTCCTGTACTAATTTTTTTTCTGTGGGGAAACTGGTTTCCCTGTTTTTTCTGTCTTCCCATCATTGCCCTTGGTGTTGTTATTGTCCCTGTACTGTGTGCATAAGTATTTTCTAGCTTGTAATAATAACAATGGTGATATTTAGAATGGAAGGGTGAGAGGAGAAGGAAAGCAAAGAAGGTAAAGAAAAAGGGAAAAACAAATAAACAAACAAATAAAACAAAACATAACAAACAAACAAAAAACTGTGTCAAAGATATAAACAGGGAGAGATAGTGTACTAATCAACAGTAAGCTAAACAGGCATTAGAGAGACATAGAGAGGATAAAAAAAATAAAATTAAAATTAAAAAAAAATCTCCAAGTTCAAATGCAATAAAGTTTCAGTCTTAATAATTTTGTTGTTAGTCCCTCAGCCTCCAATCCTGGAGATGGTGTCTCAGAAGTAGTACTGTCATTGTCTCATCAAAAGGAAAAAAACCTAAAAAAGCAAAAAAAAAAAAAAAAAAAAACCACAACAAAGTGTCCCAAGTTCAAATGCAATATAGTTTCAGTAAGTTTTTCAGTATGCAGATGTAGTTTGGTTATAGTCTCGTTAAAGGAAGAGAAAAAAAAAAAGAGTCTGGAGACAGGTCTGTGAGTGGTATCTGTGGCTGTGGCTTGCCTGCCTGCTGCTGTCAGCCTGCTGTTGCTGGAGGCTTTATTATGCAGATCTCAGGGGTGAGCTTAGCACTCACCTGGCCCCGCAGGCTTTGTTTACTTAGAGTTCTCCTGTGTGTGAGCCACTGCAACAAGCTTTCCCCTTTTCAAGCACACTGGGGGAGGTGACACTGCACCCACATTCTCCTGCTGGCATGTTTATGTACAGCTCACGTGGGAGGTGGGTCTTCCCCCCTCTCCTGTGGAGTTTTCCTCACACCGCCACTTTTACAGGCTTTCCTGTTCCTGGTTGCTTTTTGGGTGCCACCGCCCCTGCCCAATTGTTTATTGATTTATTGATTTTAGGAGAGTTTATTTTTTTGAGCTCCCTGTGTATTCTGGTTATCAGTCCTTTGTTTAATGCATAGCCAGCAAATGTTTTCTCCCCCTCTTTGGATAGTCTCTTCAATTTAGAGACAATTTCTTTTGTTGTGCAGAAGTTTTAAAATTTCATGTCATCCCATTTGTCAATCCTTTCTCTTAGTTGCTGAGCAATTTGAGTTTCATTTAGGAACTTATTGCCTGTGCCTATTAATTCCATTGTATTCCCTACTCATTACTGCACTAGCTTCAAAGTGTCAGGTGTTATATTAAGGTCCTTAATCCACTTTGAGGTGATACTTGTACAGGGTGAAAGACAAGGATCTAGTTTCAGTTTTCTGCATGCAAATATCCAGTTTTCCCAGCAGCATTTGTTGAAGAAGCTGTCTTTTCTCCACTGTATGTTTTGAACACCTTTGTCAAAAATCAGGTAGACATAAATGCATGGATTCATATCTGAGTCTTCTGTTCCACTGGTCTTCATACCTGTTTTTGTACTATGCTGTTTTTATTGCTATGGCTCTGTAGTATAGTTTGAAGTCAGATATTGTGATATCTCCAGTGTTGCTGGTTTTGCTCTGTATTGCCTTGGCTAGTTTTGTTTTTTTGTGTGTTTCAAAATGGACTTTAAGGTTGATTTTTCAATCTCTGTGGTTAATGTCATTGGAATTTTGATGGGGATTTCAGTGAATATGTAGATTGCTTTTGGTAGTATAGTCATTTTCAAAATATTGATCCATGAGCATAAGAGATCTTTCCATCTTTTGTAGTCTTCGATTTCTTTCTTCTATGGTTTGTGGTTTTCATTGTGAGGTCTTTCATTTCCTTTAAGCTTATTCCTAGGTAACTTATTTTTTTTTTGAGGCTATTGAAAATGGAACTGTTTCTCTACATTCTTTCTCAGTCTGTTCATTGTTTGTGTGTAGAAAGGCTACTGGTTTTTGTAAATTGATTTTGTATTCTGCTACTTTGCTGAAGATATTTATGGTGCCTAGGAATTTTTCTGGTCTTTTAGGTACAAGATCGTGTCATCTGCAAATAAGAATAGTTTGACTTCTTCCTTTCCTATTTGTATTCCTTTTATTTTTTCTTCCTGTCTTATTGCTCTGACTAGGAATTTCAAGACTATGTTGAAAAACAGTGGGGACACCCTTGTCTCCTTCTTGCTTTAGAAGAAATGGTTTCACTTATTCCCCCGTTTAGTATGATGTTGGCTGTAGACCTGTCATATATAGCCTTTATTATGGTGCACTCTCCCATGACTTTTTTTCATGACTTTCTTGTGCTTGTAAACTTGTGTGCATTTTCTCTTCTGGTAATGTGTTGCCAGCTTATTCTGGGGGAGGAAAAATTCTTTGCACATACCCTAGGAACACGTATCCAGGTCCATTTTCCATGTGCAGGCTTTGGGCACTGACTCTAGTCCTGACTGAGCTCCATCAGAGGGCACTCAGCTTGGGCTGGTGCTCGTCCCAGTGCTCTTCATCCGAGGTCAGTTGTCGGCTACCTGACTCTTTTTCTTCTTCTTCTTCTTATTGTTTGAGAGTATCTTATACAATGTCCTGAGTAATCTCCATTTTATCTTCATTTAATACATCCTCAAAGCACTACAATAAGCACAGTCAAATAGTTTATTTTAAGTTTTCATCTTTAAATTGTGCTTATTTTGTTCTTTGAAGGACACAGGCCTGTATCTGTAGAATTTTGCTCAGTCCTTTACTGTGTTGGCTGACTTGTGTCCCTCAGTTGGTGTCTCCTTGTGAGTTCCTGCCCTTTAGCTACAGGAAATCTCCTACCTGAGTACCAGATGATTTTTGGGAACTGGAATAGTTTCCTGGGGTTGACTAGTAGACATACTGTGGCTTTCCAGACTACTGGCATCCTAAACTACCTGGAAATTACCAATAAATGACAGTTCTTTTTATTCTCCTGTTTTGTAACAAGCTATAGATCACCAGTGGCCAGGTTGCTTGAATCATAAGATATACATCTTATCATTTCTAGAAGTCAATGCAGAATAATTTTTCCCTCATATCTTGCTGACAGGAGAAGGTTTGATACGTAGCTTTCTTCCCTTCCTTAATGAAAGGATAGAGTAACTCTATAAATCATTGTCCAGCTTGATAGAAATCAATGAAATCTACTACTGGAAATTCACATTTCTCCCAACAACATGAAAAGGCAAATAAATAAAAGTCTGTTCAATTGTACAAGTGCTTTGCAAGCTCTGTCTTGGAAGAAAAATAAAAAACAGAATGGCTTCTGATTTAAAATTCATTAGCATATTTCAATTCAAATTAGTTTGTGGTTTTTGTCATGGATATTTCAGTCATCTCTACAGTGAATAGCTGAAAATTGGGCCAGGCTCTTAACTTTCATAAAAGAATTTTGGGTTTCACATGGCATTTCTCTTAGATTAGTCTATTTTTGACAGATGCTTTGGTAAAGATTGTCTAGATACAAGGACTTGCTAGTTATCTTAAAGGATCACATTCCAAGTGGGAAAGAAAATGTGGACCATACAAAGATGCCATCAAAGTTGAACAGGCTTGTATACTACAGTAATCACTAATAAACACTGCACTGCTGTAATTAAGATCTGAAAGTATTCTCCACTGGTTGTCATTTTGTGTCTAAAGTCATACCATAAACCACTGTCCTGTTTTGAAGATAAGTACTCTCAGAACTTTCTCAGAGGTAGTCAGGTGTAAGAAAAGTAAGAGAAATTTATAATGAATGAATGAATAAATGTGTAAATAATTTGTCTAGTGAAATCTGGAGTTTTGAACTTATTTTGATTCTTGTGTGTTGGAAGCTCCTCTTTAAAAGATTATTGCCTTTTACTTTCTTTCTATTCCTGGCTCAATTGTCAGTTCCACATACACCACATCTGCATTTTTCTGTTTTGTGTTATCGTTCTTGGATTCAAGGTAGAATGCCTCTGTTCATCCCTAGCACAAAAACAAATTCCAAGGGTTGCTGTTCTCTTCAGAATCTTTGCTATTAGAAATCAGGTTGAAATTCATAAAAGCCAAAAGTAACTACTTAAAGTTTAACATTTTTTGGAGACAAACTAGCTTTAGCAGCAACTACAAGCTGGTACCTCCTAGCCCACAGCTGGTCAAATTCACTTCCAGTCATGCAGGCTAGGGAACTAAGCTCCCTGGCCAGGAGTGAGAATCGGTGTGTGCTGCCAGGAATGACATGACATTGCAGAGTGCACAGGAAGTTAGGATAGCCTAATAGATCAGTTCATCAAATTGTTGCTACAACTAGATGAATAGAAATGTTTAGGGTTTCAGGCGACATGGCAAATATTTTTTGTGAGAAACAATTGTTCAGATGTGGCTTTTTTTGAATTGTCTTCATATTCTGCAATGAGAGGCATTGTTTTAATAATAAGAGAAAGCAACACTTAAAATACAAAATAAAAACAGGAAACTTAATAATATATCATGCAATAATAATAATATATTTGGCAAATTTAGTATCATTTTTTAGTTGTATAAACTGGAGGACAATTAAATGTTGTCAATTGCTAGTTTGTACTTTTTTCTAAAATTGTATGTTCATATTTTCTCGCTCTTTACAAACCTTTTAAAGAAAAAATTAAGGCATTTCTAATACAAACCTCACAGAAAAGAAACAAAAATGGTTAGATATTGAAAAAATCCAAATGGCAGAAAATAATTTTCTGAAAATGACATGAAGAAATACAGATTCCCTATGATGACCTAAAATTCACCGATTTATGAGGGACAATTCATTAGAGGATAGAAATGTGTTATAAAACCATCATTAAACTGTTATGTGAGCTATTTAATTCTGTCCAAATCATTTCAACCAAATTAAATGATAGTGGTGGGGCTATTTCCAGTTTCTCTTTACTCCAATTTCTACCAACCCAACATCTTTAATTCTCAGACTGAAAGAAAACCCAAATCTTATTAAATTTTGGGGCATCTCCTTTATTGAAGGGTCTTATGTTTTTGTGTTATTCTTTTCTTTGGTAAAAAATTTTCATTATAGGTTCTGCCTTTCCTCCTCCACCACTAGCCTGTCTTCCCCTCTTCTCTTTTCTCATCTTCTTACTTCTCCTCCTTTTCTCTCCCTGCTCTATTTCCATTCTCTGCTCTTCTCTCTTTTTTTTCTATCATCTTCCCTACTTTCTGCCTTCCTTCTTCTTTTTTATTCATAAAGCTGGAATTAAAACAAAACAAATAAATGTTAAAAAACTGCTAATTATATAGGCCTTTCCTGTTCCCTGGAAAGACTCGGTTACATCTTGATGGAAAATCCTAACCATTTCACTTACTCTTAATTTCATCCATGTAACAGAGTAACTCTTCCTCAATAGATTCATTGTCATGTTTTGTCTTTGACCAAGGCATAAGTTAATTGCACATTATGTTACAAAGCCAATATAAGGCTTTAGTTGTACTTAATCATGTGTTAATGATTCATGAACTTTTGTGTCATAAGTTACAAACTTCATAGCTTCGGAGTTCATAATGAAGAAATAGCAAGGTGAGGAGGTTAATATAGGTTAATTAATATAGGTCAAGCTTCTTCTGGTTTGTTTTACTAAACCAGAAACAATCTTAAAACACTTGAATTTGTGCTATGATGTTTATTTTTTTATTTCAGAATTATTTTAAAGAAATAAAATCTTTCAACAAACAGACTCTTTGGTGTTCTTCCTAATTCCATTTTCTTCTCTATTCCCAGAAGCTGTCTCTCTCTTAAAGTTATACTTATTCTTTCTAGGTATGTGTTCATATTTTAGTATGTACGTATTTTTTCATAAAAGAGGTAATTATTTTATAAGCTTTAAGACTTCACAAAATTTTAACATACTTTCTGCAACTTGTGTTTTTCATATTACATTATATTTTTGAGATTTATTCATGTTTATTCATAGGTGCTAATAATTTCAATGCATGTGGTTCTCCGAAATTTACTTAGAAACATATTCCCCAATGCAATAGCATTTAGGAGGTGGGGACTTGAGGATAGAATTAGGTCATGAGGGCTTTGTTATCATGAATAGAACTTGTGCCTTCTGAAAGGGCCTGACAGAATCTGTTAGTGTCTTTTCTCCCCTTTTGCCTTTTCCATGTGTGGGTGTCATCAGAAGTTCCCATCTTGAAGCAGAGAGCAGCTCTCACCAGACATTGACCTGATTCACATCTTGATCTTAGACTTGTCAGCCTACAGAACTATGAGGAAATAAATTCTTGTTGTTTATAAATTACCTAGTCTAAGGTATTGTGTTATAGCAACCTGAGCAGACTAAGACTGTGAGGATTGACTTCTAACAATGAGTGTTCTACAGTTCCTAAGATACTCTGTGATTTAAAGAGTTTAAGTTTGCATTTATTTTAATCACTGATATATTTATTATTTATTCTAGGCTTTTCACTTTAACAGTTTTCTTTTTTGTTCTTTCTAACCACAATTTAGATAATTGATCAAATGTTCTTTTTTCCCCCCCTTCATTGGATAGTTTAATTTTTTTACTATTTTAAAATTAAGTTTTATTTTTGAATACTTTTAGAATGCCAGAAAAATTACAGAGATAATCCAGAGTTTTCATGTCTCCATACCCACTTTTCCCTATTAACATCTGATACTGACAGCTGAAAAAGAAAACACTCATTTGGATTTCCTTAGTTTTTACCTAATACCAGTTTTCTGTTCCAAGATCCTGTGCAGTGTGTCACAGTCCACTTGTCCACTCTTGGTTGTTGCAGTTTCTCAGCCTTTCCTTGATTTTTGCAGCCTGACATTCTTGAGGACCATTGGTCAGAATTATTTTTTTTGTATATTGTCTCATTGTTGGGATTTTTCTGATGTTTTTCTTATGAGTGTAGTTATTGAGTCATGATAAGATTATACCTCAGAGGGGAATAGAATATATGCATTTAAATTTTACCCATATCTCTTTCATGGAAAGAAACTGTCTCCTAATATTGTAGTTTTATATCTTCCTTATTTTCATTTAAGAGAGTGATATATTATATCTGTATCTGTATCTGTAACTGTATCTAATCTATCTATGTATAGATGCCATTACTTTCTTTAACAATCAATGAGATGAAAGAGCACATGAGTGTGGAGCAGTTTGAAAGCCAGTGATTGCAGCATATGCCATAGAAGTGACACTTGTATTTAAATAATCATTTAAAATATATTTTGACTCACCTGTATGTTTCATTCTGCTCTCAGAATCAGTATTCTAATCAGAAAATATAAATTTTAATTAGGCAAGTATTTCAAAGATTGGAAACAAATATGTAAACAAGCCCTGAAAAATAAAACTTGCAGTGGAGTATTATTTTTCAACTGAACAAGGTGCAATATTATTGTGCATGCTAAGCATAAATGATGCTTTGGATCATTTGGCTACATTTTTAGTATACCTAGGGAAATTATCTTTACAGTAAAAATGCATAGCTTAGGATGCTTTTGCTTAAAAATGGAGAGATCTTGTATTTCATGAAATCTACAAGTATTTCCTCTGGTCTTTTTTTTTTTGTACTCTGGCCTCAAGAAAGCAGCATAGAATTAATAATTCAAAACTCATTGGAAATATAATTCTAGAATTTCATTGAGTCTCATCACTGATAATACCATTTCTTAAAACATATCTATTGTCCTTTGATTTTTTTTTTGCATTCTTCTAATTTATGGCAAAGAACTCAAATGTCAAACAAAAGAGATGGAGACATGGAATAAGTATCCCATATCCTGAATTCTTTTGCTTTCCCCACTATAAATTGAAGTGCCATATGTATTGCTTTAATTTTATGTTGCAGTTATCATAATCCATGAGATAACACAAAGAATTGCTGAAACTCTTGTGAGCCAATTGGTAATTATATTAGATGAGTTTCTGTTTTGTATATTCATTATCAAGAATGTTGGTTGTCTTAACGTCTTATGGTTATGAGAGACATCCCTGCCAATTGTCAATCTCCTAGGTCTACTGACAACTCATATTACTTGAAATGTCATCTTTATTTTTGCCTTTGTATCAGCATGGTCCCATAGGAAAAAGGACATATTTGTACTCTCCAGGACCAGATTTAAGTCAGTCTTTTCCCCATGTGGTAGAATGTTCACTGCAACTATTAAGTCAGACATCAAGATAAAAGGAATTTTCCAGATGGAGATGCATATTTTTAAAGGAAATGCGTGAAAATCAACATAACAAATTCCCAACACATCACCTGTAAGAAGGATACAAAAAATTTCAAAAAGAATGGAGAGGCATATCGAAATACCTAGTTTTTGACCAGGCATGGTGGCACACACCTGAAATTTCAGCACTCAGGAGACTGAGGCAGGAAGATCATGAGTTTGAGGCCAGTCTGGGTTAAATAGCAAGTTCCAAGCCAACCGATCTCAAAAAAAAGAAAATAACAACAATAAAACAACACAACACAATACAAAACTAACAACAACCTTGGTCTTATTCTGATTAAGTACCTTTCCTATGTCCATGGCAGCTGTTCAGTCTTCAGCAGGGCAGGCAGGCCCTGTGCCATTTTCACCCTGGTATTCTCACAGCCAGAGAAATGAGCAGGAGGATTTCTCTCTCCTTCTCAAGAGATGGATGGCAGCATCAGGCTTGTCTTCAAGGAGAGCACCTGAGGACAAGCAATGGTTAGTTTTCACTTCCATGAATCTTCAGGTTTTCTCAGTGACTTTTTAGGAGCAAGAGAAAGAGGACATTTTACTTCAATGATGTCTTAGAAATTGTCACCTCTTCCTCCAGTGATTACTGACCTGACAGTAAAAAGGTGACAGACCTTTAACACAAGACATAAACAGATTCCAAAGAGACTCAAATACTCTCCTCCTTTCTTCCTACCTTCTCACATGATATACAACTGCAGAGACTCCATAGAAATACAGCTGCTCATTTTGAAGCCTAGCTCTGTTGCTTTCTTACTGTAACTGGGGACCTTGGAATTAGGAACCCTGCAGAAAATACCATACTATTGAGCTAGTGTGGCCTGGCTCAAAGCCCTGGCCCTATTCTGGTAACTGGGGCCCACAGCTGAAATCTACACATGTGTAGTTCCTGGCTTTTCTTTTGTCTTTTCTACAAGTTATAACTCTGCTGTAGGAAAGGATTAAGTCTCTCCCCAGTTTTGACAGAATTGTAAATAAATTCATTTTTCATTTTTATATTGCTACATTTTTTCTCTTAATGAGGGTGAACATTTGGACCAAGGACCAAGTTTTATTGCGGTGGTACTTCCAGTCATAATTAGTTAACATTGCTATTTGTTCTGTGAGCAAGAGACCTTCAAGTCTCTTCTGAGATTGCATCTGTGGTGAGTACAGAAATACAAAAGTAGCATCCACACGGGAATTTCCAGGGGCTACAAGCTGCTGTCTGTATCACTGGTAAAGGAGGACTTCACTCAACCTCACTCAGGGGGTATGAATAGCAATTAGCTGGTGATGATTTTGGGGAACACAGTAGATATTTCTGCTGCTGTCGTGCTGGGCTGGGAAGGTCCCTGTCTCTATGGCTCACAATAAAGATGACACACAGGCCCGTCTGAATCAGAACCTGGAATGACATGGGCCTGGGGCCCTTTTAAAGTGGCAGGAAAGGTCCTATTTGGTTCTCAGCAGAGACTAGTTTCCATAACACAATACTTACAGGATGTCAGACAAGTAAATCATGCTATGCTTAGTGTGAAAAATGGATTTAGTTCAATATTAAAAATTTAATTTCATCAACAACTTAATAGAATTTATTGTAAAGGTATATTTTGTATGACAACAAACACAGCAAATTTATCTGCCAGTCTTTTCCTGATTAGTAAAGTTTGTTGATGCAATATGAGTATCACTCTTGGAGAGGATTCAACAAAAATAACTGTCCCCTATTCCAGTCTTTCTCACTTCTGAGTTTCATTCCAAAGAGACAACCATTTCTAAATGGTGTTTTCTTCCCCTTGGTATTTATTTCTGTGTTTCTAAGGAGATTGCATATGCTTGCTGTTTATTTATTGACTGTAGACATTACCTATTTTTTTCCTATTGTGAAAGGTGCCAATGTCGAGTCACTTCTGTCACACTAAAATTTAGGTGAAGTCAAGAGGTAATGAAGAAGGGGATTTCCTGTACATGTCATAGGGATAAGTACTATCACAAAGAGTTTCTTAAAAATGACATCAAATTCTTGCCCATCTTTTTGCACACTGAGCATCTTGCCTACCCTGCTTGTCCTGCACATAGGTGGTAACAAGGCTTCTTGCAAGAAACTCAAGCATTTCAGACAATTTGATCTTATAAGAACACATGCCCAGCAAAAAATGTTTCCACCAGTGAGTTAGCATCAGCTCTTACAGTGTGACCAGTGATGCCCCTTACTCCACCCTCTCCAGACACACATAAGATCCATCACAGCTTACGTGTAATGGATTGTAATCTTCATTCATTCTCAAATAAACTATTTTTGGAGAGCCTCTCTGTTTTGGTTATTTTTGGTTGAAACTGTCATAGAGAAATAAATGTGGAAAGTACTCTTTTGAGATTTTGCAAATTTCAGAGTGACTTTTAAGAAATTATCTCACTGAATTTAGGAGTTATCTGGGTATAACATCTGAGATAGAAATCATTTTTATTTAGAATCTTCACCATTGTCTTTACTTTCCATTTTGAATCCTAATTTTTCTTATTGCAATCTTTTCCCCCATCTTTCTAAACTTCAGAAATGTTCAGGGTCTTTTCTTTATCCTTGGATTTCTGGGCCTTTGCAGTAGTGAGTCGTAGTGTGTGTACTTTCCCTTTTATTGGGATGGTACTTGTCATGTCCTTTAAATTGGTAAACATTATTTCATAGCCTGTTTGATAATTTCTTCACTTCCATTTTTCTACTCTCATAGTCAGGCATTATAACTTGGGTAGGTAACTTAGATGCTGTTTCTATGTTTTAAGTTCCTAACTTTCCTGTAGTTTCTCTGTCATCTTCCATTTCTTGCTTTTCTTCCCCTTTCCGGATCTGGTAATATTCTCTCAACTTTTTCTCCTATATTTTAGTATGTATTTTATTTTTATGATCATTAATAACTAAGAGTATTTTTGAGTTTGTAATGTGTATAATATCCATGATTAGCCGATGAACTATTATCTCGTCTTCCTGTGGATGCTTATTATAGATCCTATAAATATTTCTTCCGTATCTTACATTATATCTATTTTCTTTAAGTTTTGTCTTCCTGTTGACTTGCTTTCATCTTTCTTTCAGGTATAGTATTTCCTCACTTGTCTAATGGCCTGAAATTTCAATTTGTAAGTAAGATTGAGGTACTAGAAGCTATATGGACATGGGTGAGTCCTGATGATTGTTAGTTGTCTGCCTGTTTGTCAGTGTCAGTACAAATTCCCATTGGAGGATTCTCAGTGGGCTGCCATCCTCAGAATCAACTGGAGAAAGAGCGTGGGGACAGCCTTTTTCCTGATCTGTTAATTTGTGCTTCTGCTTCCATTCATGTGTTTATCTCCCCCCCTTTTTTTTTCTCTTAGTCTGAAGCCCCATCTAGTCTCAGTATTTCCATAGAGCAATGTTGCTTCTCTTAGGTGTGTGAGAGAGAGATCACCAACCAGTGAGTGGTGGGGAGGATGTGCTAGTGCTCTGTGAGTTCTTACACAAACTTTCCATTAATTCATTTGCTTGTAACTCTTGCTTTACCTTCCTCCTCCTTGTAGCTGACATTGGTGCCCAACAAGGAATCTCTGCCTGACTCACATATAAGCCTGTCTATGGCACCAGCTCTTTACAAAAAGAAAAAGCTTTATTGTATGATCAGCCAATAAGCTGTTAATTTCTCATCCACATGTTGATTGGTGGCAGGGAGAATTTATAGAAAGGAAGAGGAGAGAAGCTGTTTATTGAATGGATGATGAGAAGGGGGAGCTTTTAGGGTTTTCTCATACAGTGTAGATGGTCATCATGACTTTCCATAAGTCACATGTTTCTTTTGGGGGGAGTTGTCATGTTCTGTGCAGAGAACTTGGAGCTTGTGATGTCAAAAGATCATTGCTTAGGTAAGCTGGATTATTCTGTGTACATACATTCTGGAAAGGCCAGTTTCAAAATATTTTTGAGTTGATGGTGGAGGGTTTTTTTCCTTAAAAACAACTTAAGCACTTTGTGACTGAAGGAACTTATGTCTGGATATATTCAGCCCTTAACCTCAAATTCTAACACCTTTCTTACTTCCTCAGGCTCAAAATGATGTTCTTTTCATTGGCCTCTTATTCTGCAAGTTCTTAGAAATCACCTTTTGCAGTCCTCTAAGACCCAACACTAATTTCTTGATGTTTCAGAATGTGTTAATTTCTCTTTTTCTTAATTTCTGTTTATATGTGAAAGGTTTTAAGCCTCTCTTCATTTTTTCTAATTTTCTGTGTTATTTTAAAGGGTCAGGGGAGTAAAAGTGATTAAAAAACAAGTCAGTTTAGTTTTGCCTCTTTCTATCTTATTTCTTTTAATATGGAGTTGTACTGGCCTGGATTCACTATTTTTTTTCACTTTCATTTACTCTCTTTCAGTTCCACCACTTTATAGCTTTATCTTTGATATAGGTACAATAAGACATAGGTCACTGAATTTCTGAATATACTAACTGGAATATTATCTGGAACTATGCCTATGTACAAAAGTGCAAACACTAATAAGCACTGTGGTTTTCATGAGTTCCCCACTATTCACAATAGTTACTATGTGGAAATAACCCAAATGTCCATCATCAGATGCATTATACATTGGTAAATAGTCAACCTTAAAAATGAATGAAATTCTACAGTATGTGACAACATTGATATATCTCAAGGTCATTATGTTAAGTGAAACAGGCCATTCACAGAATGACAAATGCTGTATCACTTTGCCAACATGAATTATCTAAAATTGCCATATTTATAAAGTTCAAGAGTAAGATGGTAATAACACAGTCACCCTTACAGTCAGTTGATGCCAACTGGTTGTCACCCTACCATCCACATTTGACAGACTTTCTTCACCCTGAGTCAGGCATTAGCTTTGCACTGATGTTTTAGAGGTGAATAAAACAAAGTCCCTTCCTTCCAGGATTTACAATCTAGAGAGAGAGGAAGACAAAAAGGAAAACTCACAGTATATCAGATGGTAGAGTGCTAAGGACAAAAGTAAATTAAGGTCACTGGGAAGGACATGTGTGGAGAGAAGGTGCTGTTTTTTGTAAGTGGGCAAGGGGGAACCCACTGAGAAGATGACCTGCAAGTGGAAACCTAGATTAAATAGGCAAGGGAATAATCAGCCTAGGCACACTTTTGGAGAAGGAATTTTCTAAACAGTGGGAAAAGGCCATACAAAGTCCAAGGTGAGAGAATCATTGTCAGATCTGAAGAGTAGCAAGGAGATCAGCATGGCCTAAGTAGGAGGAGCTGAGCCTCTACACCAGCAATTGCTAAGGCTTTGCATTTCACCTGAGTGGATTCAGAGCCATTGGGGAATTTGAGCAGAGGAGTACACAATGCTGTAAAGCTGCAAGAACTCACTTGTGCTGTGATGTCTCATTATGGCAAGGTAAATAGAGGCATGATGGCTGCCAGCATTAAATGTGCCGGGCATATGGCTATTCATGCTTACATCAGCTGTGCTTTCATTTTCCAAGACCAGGTTTCATAGCCCTGTTGATTTTTCCAGCTTCAGCCAGGACTGCCATTCTTCTTGTCAACAGCAGGATCACTCACCTGTGGATGTTTATGAAGACATATCTCAGAAATTTGCTTTAAGGTAACAAGATTTTTCTGTCTGTTATAAAGTTTCTGCCCATAAATTTATTATTTATTTAACTAATTCTGGTAAGAATGCTTAATGTAAGAGCTATACTCTAAAATAATTTTTACATGTACAATACATCACTGTTAACTTTACATATGATGTACAACACATAGTTAGACCTTATTTATCTTGCCCATTGTTTAGCAACTCCCAATTTTCCCGCCCCCAGCTCTTGGTAATTACTATTTTATTGTTGAGTTTTATAAATATAGCTATTTTAGATACCTCTCATTAGTGGGATGATAATAGCTTTTGCCATTTTGTGAATAACTTATTTCACTTAGCATGATGACCTCAAAATGTATCAATGTTGTCATTCATTGTAGAGTTTCCTTCATTTTTAAGGCTGACTATTTACCAATGCATAATGCATCTGAGGATGAACATTTGGGTTTTTTCTATGTAGTAGCCATTGTGAATAGTGACAAAATGAGCACAGGAGTGCTAATATCTCTCTGAGATCTTGATTTTAATTTTTTTGGATAAACACCTAGAAGTATGATTGCTGGATCATATGGTAATACAGTTTTCATGTTTTTTGAGAAATTACCGTACTGTTTCCAATTTAGCTACACCATTTTACACATCTACCTATAGTGCTAAAGGTTTCAATTTCTTCATGTCCTTGTTAACACTTGTCATTTGTTTTACTGATAAAACCCATCCTGTCAGGCATAAGATGATGTTTCATTATGATTTTAATTTGCATTTCCTGATTAATGGCATAGAGCATTTTTTCATATACCTATTGGAATGTGTATGCTTTCTTTGGAGAAATGCCTATTTAACTCCTTAGCCAAGTTTTCAATTGGGTAATTACTTTTTTATAATTGGTTCTTGGACTCACAGGGTCTTAACCTGATGAGACCTGTCATGTCCACCAGATCTCATCAAACAAATCAGTAGGTTGAGGTTGTGCTTTGGAATGGAAACAATTCATCTCAGTTCTAAGTTTTCCTCGAAAACAATATGCTCTTACATGAAATGAGTTTACAAAGAACATGTGGACCCTTAAATACACTGCTTGACTACTTATCATTGAAAAGTAGATGCTTTTGGTGAGATGTATTAACCTTGTGTCACATGACTTTAATATTTTCAGTGCTAAAATAGGATATGGGCCATTAGACATTTCTTCTATGTGGAGGGGTAGAATGCCAGTCATAGGAGAGTTTGTTTCCTTTTGGAAAGGCAATGTCAAACTTTGTTCATGGGAAAGAGCTCTTATATAGTTTCCAAACCACTCCATTTTCTCTGGTTTTCCATTGCCCATCATTTCATTCTGTTTAATGTTATGATGAAAATGAAATTTAATTACCTTTAAGTTGTCTGCTAAAGCCAGTGATTTTGTTGGAGGAGTCTTGGATCTACATGGTAGAGAATTGAGGATATAGGTAAGTAATACTTTTTTCCTCTGGTCTTTATCATAGATTTAAAATCCTTGAAAATGGCTCCAATACTGCACTGTAATTTAGAGCTTAGGCAATCACTGGGAGCAGCGCTTTCAATCTACTTATCAGTGCCTCCTTTGTGAGAGGCACCATGCTGACTCCTGGACACATAATGCCGAACATGGCACAGTCCTTGTCTTCAGAAAGTTCATACTGTAGAGGTAGAGACAGCATGAAAACATGCTCCGTTCTGCACCCAAGATCTATGTCCTCTTCCACAGTGTAGAGTTGCTTCTGGGAAGTGGGCACTTGAACTGATAGAACTTCCCCAGTCTTCTGAGCATGTAGTTAAGACTACATAGCTTGTTTTCATCAAAGGAATGCGATTGAAGTGATGGCTTTTGAGAAAACATGTTTGAGAAGCAGGTATGTTTTCTCTACTCTCTTCTGTCTTGTTTATAGTTTTAGAGTAACTTTGGAGGATTTCTGGGGTGACTCAACTGGTAGGACACCTGCCTCGAGTAACTCTGGAAACCACATTAACAACAGTAGAGTCACCTCACTCTAAATCCTAAAACACTTTATATAGCAAAGATTCTCCAACTCTCATTTAATAAGACACCAAAATTGACAGTTATTTTAGCAAACATGACATTAAAGTGTTTCTTCTAATAGTAGGTGGAGTTACTCTAAGTTTCATTGGCAATCTGGGAATTCACAGGAACTGAGCCAGGCTTGGAGGGCAAAGGAAGTGTTCTCAGATGATTACTGTGTTGAGCACTGTTGAGTCAGGGGATTGATATTAGGGTCTGGAACTCAAGGAGATGGTCTGGGCTAGAATTAGAGAGTAGGAGGTTTTCGGGATTTCAGCTTCTTGGCTCCTGAGAGGTCAGTGAAGTCTTTGGGAATATGTGTCCTGACTTCTCTATTGAATGTAGACTCCTCCACTCATTTGTCTTCCTCCTTAACATTTCCTTTTATGTGTTCAACAGGCAAATCCAATGTACAGTGGTCAAAAAATTTAGATTTTAGCATTCTGCAAAACCTCTATTCCCATCTCAGAAAATTGAAAGAACATAATGCATTTGCTCAACTTTAAAACGCATTGGTCATTCCTTAGGCTATTCATTCTCGTATTTAATCTCTCAACCTGAACTTTAAGTTTTGCTTTCAAAATAAATCTTTCTTTTGTCCAATACTTCCTTCTCCATTGGCATCACTTGGTCCAGTCTCCCATGGTTGTTACTCTGTCTCTCTGAGTCTTCCATAAAAAGACAAAGTTAGGAATCATCACATAAGAGTGGAAGTATGACTCAGGTGGTAGAGTGCTTGTGTAGCAAGTGAGGGTTCCTGAGTCCCTCCAGAAAGAGCCGCAATATCTCCAAAAAAAGAATCACCATATAAGACGCACTCAAAGAGTATATAGTCAAAATGCAGCAAACCAGGGTATGCTGTATGCATATGTGGAAATGTCACAATGAAATTCGCTGTACAACTATTATATACTAATAAAAGATTTTTTAAAAAAGCAGCACATGAATACAGCTCAGAATTTTTTACAGGCAGCATTGAGTTTCTTCCAGAAGTTCAAAGGCTTCTTGGCTGACATGAGTGTTATGCTGAACACATCTGCTACTGAGTATTGTGAATGCTGGCAATTTTCAAGAATCATTCAGAGGAAATATAGGGAATAGTGAACAGCATTTTTACATTTGATCCCTGCCCCCGTTCTTCTCCCTCAAATATGTAGCTTTTCAAAATGTAAGATTTTCTCACTTATATTGTGTCTTTATTTTCTCCTTGGTAAGGTAAGGATTTTAATTATCTACCACATAAAATTTTTGAGGGGACTAACTGGGACAAAGTGAAACTGTACAGTGGCTGGTGTATGGCAAATGGTGATTAAATCTTAGCTCCTATATTCTGTTCTTACTCCTAGAACACTTATCTCAATAAAATCATAGTTGCTAATGGTGCAAAGTGAGTTTTGTACTTCTACAAGCTCATTAAATCCCTAATAACATGTTAGCAGCAGGTGGTGGGGATCCACATTTATGTTGCACGATGCTAAGGAGCATAGTCACAAGCTACTTCAGATCTCCAAGCTGCAATATGAACCTGCATCAGGAATCTTCACAAGCAACTCTGAGTTGGCTAAAATTTCTTGGTATATACCAAGAGATGACTTGTAGTATTTTAAAATAGATTTAATATACCATTCAGTTTTCTTTTTCCTTGGACTCTGTCTTTGTAAGGATATATTGTGTTGGGGTAGCAACAGGAAGAAAATGAGAGTCTTCCACAAATAACCATTTACTGAGTCCAAAACCCTAGGACTAAATCCACCCCAAATTCCCACATCAAAGAACAACAGAATCTAAAATAGGAGAGAAACACTAGCATCAAACCCTGGAGTTTTCAAATTTCCTTTTTAGTTGAAATGCTTGATAACTGACCTTTAAAACTATAGTATACAGATTATGTAAGATCAACATTGCCATAAAAACAAAGAAATGGAAGCACTGTGATTTGAAAGGAATTAAGGAGCTGAGAGTTTGATTTTACAGCTTTGATTTCCTCCAGCAAGGTACTGAACATCAAACAATGTATCATTACAGAATGTCATGTGTTTACTCTGTTTTGGTGAAAATTTGAATCTTCTGATTTTAACATGCAAGGATCATATGGAGGAAAATTGGCCTTTGTGAATTTTGCTCTCAAGCCAGTTAAATAAAATTTAATTCTTCATTGCTGTTGATATCCTGAAGCAATAGTTTAATATGAAATCTATTAACTCCACAAAATTTATTATAACCTTACCTAATGCCAGATACTATGGAAGGTCTTATGGCTCTGATTTCAAAAACTAGTTTATTTTCTAAGGAGCTTGCTGCCTAGAAGGGGCTGGTGTGCAGGAGATGGCTTTGCAGTACTGACTTGGGTATAACAGGACTACTGGGAATCAACAATGGAGTGCCTGGGAAAGGTAGAGAAGTCAGATCTGTAAGGTGAGGACTGACAGGTGACTTGGCATTCTGTAGCATCTGGGAAATATAGTGGATAAAAGGAGGGGCCTGGTGAGGTAGAAGGTAGGAGGCCAAGCCAGATTGTGGAGGTGATTGACGTTCACCATAGTTCTACGAGCAAGAGGAAGTCCCTGAAAGATTTTTAATTGCCAGAGGCACATGGTGAAACTTGTACTGAAAAAAGACACCGTGGTTTGGATAGAGGCAAGAAAGTGTAGTGAACACAAATCCAAGCTGAAAGGCCTCAGCTTCAACTATATCATGGAATCAGTATTTGTACAAGTGTTTATCAACTGGAAAAACAAACCAAAGTAATAGATGGTAAATGAGCCTCTATAAATTTATTTATTTATTTTTCATTTTTCTTTTATTATTCATATGTGCATACGAGGCTTGGTTCATTTCTCCCCCCTGCCCCCACCCCCTCCCTTACCACCCACTCCACCCCCTCCCGCTCTCCCCCCTCAATACCCAGCAGAAACTATTTTGCCCTTATCTCTAATTTTGTTGTAGAGAGAGTATAAGCAATAATAGGAAGGAACAAGGGGTTTTGCTGGTTGAGATAAGGATAGCTATACAGGGCATTGACTCACATTGATTTCTGTGCATGGGTGTTACCTTCTAGGTTAATTATTTTTGATCTAACCTTTTCTCTAGTTCCTGGTCCCCTTTTCCTATTGGCCTCAGTTGCTTTAAGGTATCTGCTTTAGTTTCTCTGCATTAAGGGCAACAAATGCTAGCTAGTTTTTTAGGTGTCTTACCTATCCTCACCCCTCCCTTGTGTGCTCTCGCTTTTATCATGTGCTCATAGTCCAATCCCCTTGTTGTGTTTGCCCTTGATCTAATGTCCACATATGAGGGAGAACATACGATTTTTGGTCTTTTGGGCCAGGCTAACCTCACTCAGAATGATGTTCTCCAATTCCATCCATTTACCAGCGAATGATAACATTTCGTTCTTCTTCATGGCTGCATAAAATTCCATTGTGTATAGATACCACATTTTCTTAATCCATTCCTCAGTGCTGGGGCATCTTGGCTGTTTCCATAACTTGGCTATTGTGAATAGTGCCGCAATAAACATGGATGTGCAGGTGCCTCTGGAGTAACAGTCTTTTGGGTATATCCCCAAGAGTGGTATTGCTGGATCAAATGGTAGATCGATGTCCAGCTTTTTAAGTAGCCTCCAAATTTTTTTCCAGAGTGGTTGTACTAGTCTACATTCCCACCAACAGTGTAAGAGGGTTCCTTTTTCCCCGCATCCTCGCCAACACCAGTTGTTAGTGGTGTTGCTGATGATGGCTATTCTAACAGGGGTGAGGTGGAATCTTAGTGTGGTTTTAATTTGCATTTCCTTTATTGCTAGAGATGGTGAGCATTTTTTCATGTGTTTTCTGGCCATTTGAATTTCTTCTTTTGAGAAAGTTCTGTTTAGTTCACATGCCCATTTCTTTATTGGTTCATTAGTTTTGGGAGAATTTAGTTTTTTAAGTTCCCTGTATATTCTGGTTATCAGTCCTTTGTCTGATGTATAATTGGCAAATATTTTCTCCCACTCTGTGGGTGTTCTCTTCAGTTTAGAGACCATTTCTTTTGATGTACAGAAGCTTTTTAGTTTTATGAGGTCCCATTTATCTATGCTATCTCTTAGTTGCTGTGCTGCTGGGGTTTCATTGAGAAAGTTCTTACCTATACCTACTAACTCCAGAGTATTTCCTACTCTTTCTTGTATCAACTTAAGAGTTTGGGGTCTGATATTAAGCTCCTTGATCCATTTTGAGTTAATCTTGGTATAGGGTGATATACATGGATCTAGTTTCAGTTTTTTGCAGACTGCTAACCAGTTTTCCCAGCAGTTTTTGTTGAAGAGGCTGCTATTTCTCCATCGTATATTTTTAGCTCCTTTGTCAAAGATAAGTTGCTCATAGTTGTGTGGCTTCATATCTGGATCCTCTATTCTGTTCCACTGGTCTTCATGTCTGTTTTTGTGCCAGTACCATGCTGTTTTTATTGTTATTGCTTTGTAATATAGTTTGAAGTCAGGTATTGTGATACCTCCTGCATTGTTCTTTTGACTGAGTATTGCCTTGGCTATTCGTGGCCTCTTGTGTTTCCATATAAATTTAACAGTAGATTTTTCAATCTCTTTGATGAATGTCATTGGAATTTTGATGGGAATTGCATTAAACATGTAGATTACTTTTGGGAGTATCGACATTTTTACTATGTTGATTCTACCAATCCATGAGCATGGGAGATCTCGCCACTTTCTATAGTCTTCCTCAATCTCTTTCTTCAGAAGTGTATAGTTTTCCTTGTAGAGGTCTTTCACATCTTTTGTTAGGTTTACACCTAGGTATTTGATTTTGTTTGAGGCTATTGTAAATGGAATTGTTTTCATACATTCTTTTTCCGTTTGCTCATTGTTAGTGTATAGAAATGCTAATGATTTTTCTATGTTGATTTTATATCCTGCTACCTTGCTATAGCTATTGATGATGTCTAGAAGCTTCTGAGTAGAGTTTTTTGGGTCTTTAAGGTATAGGATCATGTTGTCTGCAAATAGGGATATTTTGACAGTTTCTTTACCTATTTGTATTCCTTTTATTCCTTCTTCTTGCCTAATTGCTCTGGCTAGGAATTCCAGTACTACGTTGAATAGGAGTGGAGATAGTGGGCATCCTTGTCTGGTTCCTGATTTTAGAGGGAATGGTTTTAATTTTTCTCTGTTAAGTATAATGCTGGCTGTAGGTTTGTCATATATAGCTTTTATAATGTTGAGGAACTTTCCTTCTATTCCTAGTTTTCTTAGAGCTTTTATCATGAAATGCTGTTGGATCTTATCAAAGGCTTTTTCTGCATCTATTGAGATGATCAAGTGGTTTTTGTCTTTGCTTCTGTTAATGTGGTTTATTACATTTATTGATTTTTATATGTTGAACCACCCCTGCATCCCTGGGATGAAGCCTACCTGGTCGTGGTGAATAATCTTTTTGATGTATTGCTGAATTCGGTTTGCCATTATTTTGTTGAGGATTTTTGCATCAATGTTCATTAAGGAGATTGGCCTTAATTGGCCTTTTTGGAGGTGTCTCTGCCTGGTTTTGGGATAAGTGTAATACTGGCTTCATAAAATGTGTTTGGCAGTTTTCCTTCCCTTCTATTTCATGGAACAGTTGAAGGAGGGTTGGTATCAGTTCTTCTTTAAAGGTCTGATAGAATTCAGCAGAGAATCCATCAGGTCCTGGACTTTTCTTTTTGGGGAGACTCTTGATTGCTGCTTCAATTTCATTTTGTGTTATAGGTCTATTCAGGTGATTAATTTCCTCTTGTTTCAGTTTTGGATGATCATATGTATCTAGAAATCTGTCCATTTCTTTTAGATTTTCAAATTTATTTGAATATAGGTTCTCAAAGTAGTCTCTGATGATTTCCTGGACTTCCATGGTGTTTGTTGTTATTTCCCCTTTTGCATTCCTAATTCTACTAATTTGGGTTTTTTCTCTCCTCATTTTAGTCAGGTTTGCCAGGGGTCTATCGATCTTGTTTATTTTTTCAAAGAACCAACTTTTTGTTTCATTAATTCTTTGTATGGTTTTTTTGGTTTCTATTTCGTTGATTTCAGCTCTTATTTTTATTATTTCTTTCCTTCTATTTGTTTTGGGATTTTCTTGTTCTTGTTTTTCTAGGAGTTTGAGATGTATCATTAGGTCATTGATTTGGGATCTTTCAATCTTTTTAATATATGCACTCATGGCTATAAACTTTCCTCTCAAGACTGCCTTAGCTGTGTCCCATAGGTTCCGGTAGGTTGTGTTTTCATTTTCATTGCCTTCTAGGAACTTTTTAATTTCCTCTTTTATTGCATCGATGATCCATTCTTCATTAAGTAATGAGTTATTTAGTTTCCAGCTGTTTGCATGTTTTTTGTCTTTACTTTTGTTGTTGAGTTCTACTTTTACTGCATTGTGGTCAGATAGTATGCATGGTATTATTTCTATTTTCTTATATTTGCTGAGACTTGCTTTGTGCCCTAGGATATGATCTATTTTGGAGAAGGTTCCAAGGGCTGCTGAGAAGAATGTCTATTGTGTAGAGGTTGGATGAAATGTTCTTTAGACATCTACTAGGTCTACTTGATCTATTGCATATTTTAGATCTTGGATTTCTTTATTGAGTTTTTGTTTGGATGACCTATCTATTGATGATAGTGGAGTGTTAAACTCTCCCACAACCACTGTGTTGGCGTTTATATATGCTTTTAGGTCTTTCAGGGTATGTTTGATGAAATTGGGTGCGTTGACATTGGGTGCATACAGATTGATGATTATTATTTCCTTTTGGTCTATTTCCCCTTTTATTAGTATGGAATGTCCTTCTTTATCTCATTTGATCAATGTAGGTTTGAAGTCTACTTTGTCAGAGATAAGTATTGCTACTCCTGCTTGTTTTCGGGGGCCATTGGCTTGGTAAATCTTCTTCCAGCCTTTCATCCTAAGCATATGCTTATTTCTGTCGGTGAGATGAGTCTCCTGTAAGCAACAAATTGTTGGATCTTCTTTTTTAATCCATTTTGTCAAACGGTGTCTTTTGATGGGTGAATTAAGTCCATAACATTAAGCATTAGTACTGATAGGTATGTGGTGATTCCTGCCATTTAGTTATCTTAGTTGTTTGAAGGTTTGATTGTGTGTACCTAACTTGATGTTACTCTCTACTGTCTTGCTTTTTCTTATCCTGTGGTTTGGTGCTGCCTGCCTTTTCATGGTTAAGTTGGGTATCACTTTCTGTGTGCAGGATCCCTTGCAGAATCTTTTGTAATGGTGGCTTTGTGGTCACATATTGTTTTAGTTTCTGCTTATCATGGAAGACTTTTATTGCTCCATCTATTTTGAATGATAGCTTTGCTGGGTAGAGTATCCTGGGGTTGAAGTTATTTTCATTCAGTGCCTGGAAGATCTCACCCCACCCTCTTCTTGCTTTTAATGTTTCTGTTGAGAAGTCTGCTGTTATTTTGATGGGTTTACCTTTGTATGTTACTTGTTTTTTCTCTCTTACAGCCTTCAATATTCTTTCCTTAGTTTCTGAACTTGTTGTTTTAATGATGATATGTCGTGGAGTAGTTCTATTTTGATCTGGTCTGTTTGGTGTCCTGGAGGCCTCTTGCATTTGTATGGGAATATCTTTCTCTAGATTAGGTAATTTTCTGTTATTATTTTGTTGAATATATTACGCATTCCCTTCGCTTGCACCTCTTCTCCTTCTTTGATGCCCATGATTCTCAAGTTTGGTCTTTTGATGGAGTCAGTGAGTTCTTGCATTTTCTTTTCACAGGTCTTGAGTTGTTTAATAGTTCTTCAGTTTTTCCTTTAATTACCATTTCATCTTCAAGTTCTGAGATTCTGTCTTCTGTTTGTTCTATTCTGCTGGATTGGCCTTCCATTTTGTTTTGCAGTTCTGTTTCGTTCTTTTTTCTGAGGTTTTCCATATCCTGGCTGTTTTCTTCTTTATTGTTGTCTATTTTTGTCCTGAGTTCATTTATCCATTTATTCATGTGTTCTTTCTTTCACTTTGGTGTTTATATAGTGCTTCTATGGTTTCCTTTATTTCTTCTTTTGCTTTTTCAAATTCTCTATTTTTATTGTCTTGGAATTTCTTGAGTGTCTCCTGTACATTTTGGTTGACCCTATCCAGTATCATCTCTATAAAATTCTCATTGAGTACTTGTAGTATATCTTCTTTTAAATTATTCTTGTGGGCTTCATTGGGTCCTTTGGCATAGTTTATCTTCATTTTGTTGGAGTCTGGATCTGAGCTTCTGTTCTCCTCATTCCCCTCTGGTTCCTGTACTAATTTTTTGCTGTGGGGAAACTGGTTTCCTTGTTTTTTCTGTCTTCCTGTCATTGTCCTTGGTGTTGTTACTGTCCCTGTACAGTGTGTAATTAAGTATTTTCTAGCTTGTAATAATAACAATGGTAATATTGAGAATGGAAGAGTGAGCTGAGATGGAAAGCAAGAAGTTAAAGAAAAGGGGAAAACAAATATACAGACAAGAGGGAGAAAGCAGAACAAGGTATCAGACAAGAGAGTTTCAAAGGTATAAACAGGGAGTTTTAGTGTACTAATCAACAGTAAGCTGAACAGACAATAGAGAGACAGAGAGAGGATTGAAAATCAAAGATAAAAAAAAATAAGTATATGAAAGTAATATCTACATATAAAAATGAATTAAAATAAAATGGAAAATAGAAAATTAAAAAAAAAAAACAAAACCAAAAAACTTCCAAGTTTATATGCAATGCAATTTCAGTCTTAATAATTTGGATGTCCGTCTCAATCTCCAGTCCTGGAGTTGGTGCCTCAGATGTTGTTCTGTAGTTGTCTCATCAAAGGGGATGCATAAAGTAGAACAAAACTACACTCACACACACACACAGAAGAAAAAAAAAAAAAAAACCACCAAGTGTCCCCAGTTCAAATGCAATACAGTTTCAGTAAGTTTTTCGGCTTGCAGGTGTAATTCGGTTGTTCTCTCATCAAAGGTAGGGAGAAAAAGAAAAAAAAGCGTCTGGAGGCAGTTCTGAGAGTGGTATCTGCAACTGTGGCTTGCCTGCCTGCTGCTCTCAGCCTGTAGCTGGCGGCATTATTTATGCAGATCTCTGGGGTGAGCTAGCACTCACCTGGTCCCACAGGCTTTGTTTGCTCAGAGTTCTCCTGTGCGGGGGCCTCTGCTACAGGCTTTCCCCTTTCCAAGCACTGGGAAAGGTGACACTGCCCCGCGTTGTTAGGCCTGCGTGTTTATTTACAGTTCACGTGGGAAGTGGGTCTTCCCTCCTCTCACAAGCGTCCTCGCTCCTGGTTGCTGGGCGCGCCCTGCTCCTGCCAGAGCCTCTCCGGCTGCCCGGCTTGTTTATTTACAGTCCTGGGAAGGATTCCCTTCCCCCAATCTTCAGCGCTCAGGGCGCCCCACCCTCTTTCCAGCGTGTCTTAACTGTTCTTATTGCTTATTACTCAGTTTCTCTTTTTTTCCCTGGTGGAGGTCAGTCTGTCCAGGGGGCTATGCTGCTCTGGCCCAGGCTTGTCTGTGGGGCTACCACGGTACCGCGAAGCTCACCTGGTCCGTGTCTTCCCAAGCCGTATGGGCGCCGGCCACTGGCGGCCCCGGGGGCCCTCCTCAGTTCTCCGTTTAACGTGAAGTGGAGATTCTCTGCGCCGGCTGGAGGTGTGTAGGAGTCAAAGTTATGCCTTTTCTCAGTGGTTTTGCCTGCAAAGTGTGTCTCCAGCGTCTCTCCAAGATTTCACTATAGGAGGGTCGCTTTCTGCTTCCTACATCTAGCTGCCATCTTGGAATTCAGCCTCTATAAATTTAAATCAAGTGCTGACTTACATGTCAAAGCTTTGTTTTCATGATTTATTTATATTAGGAATTACTTTCAAATAGCTAAAAGAGAATTTGATACTTTTGCTCATGTTTTTAGAGAACTCCTTTCTCTCTGCCTTTCTCCTTCTCTTCTAAGTTGAGTACATCTGGTGAATAAACTGTAAGCAAGTAGTTTCAAAAGAATACAGAAGGAAAATCAAGGAAGGGTTTCCTGGGATGGCCACACAAATTATTTCTATTATTCCACAGTTATTCTACTTTAAATAAAACAAACTTTTGGGTGATCATTGATTGCTCTCCTTATTAAGGAATTTCCCGATTAAACTCCCAGATGAATATGTCCAACTCAGAGACCCTCCCTTCAGTCCTTTGCCTCTAATTGTATATTGTGCTTTATTTGTTTACTCAAATTTATCATTTGCCTCATCCCTTGGCCTTTGGCCTTCAAGACACACTCTCAATAAAGCAAGAGACACATAAGCTGAAAGCCACTAGGTGTGTTACCATCAGTATGCATCATGGACATGGCCTCCAGCTGGTTATTTCTCTTGGGAAGCAGTGTGCGGACAAGAGCGCAAAAGAATTTTAGGCTTAGGAGGAGCACTGATCTGAATGGCAAGCAAAACAAATCTACTCTCCTCAGTAACTATGCTCCCAGAGGGGCCAATCCATCAAAATAGAGTTTGTTAGGAGGCGAAGGCCACTAAGAAATTTCCCTGGGAGACAGAATTATGAGTCTTCAGAGAAAGCCTTGGAATACAGTAGAAGTGAAAAGTACTGGGGTTGGTATGAAATGACAAAGACATTCACTCAGCTTGGCTGTGGACTGTGCATCACTGCCTTGCTTCCCTGACAGCATTTACAAAGTCTGTCACCATTTATCATTCCACACCTCAGCTGTTGATGTCATTTTGTGCAATGGCTCTTCTTGTGGTTCACTGTGTGCTGCTTCCAGAAGAGCAAAGCAGGCAGCTTTGGTCCACCTGCATGGCTTCTATACCATCTTCCAGGGTCCACTGTCTTAGTACCTTCTATATCTTTTTGATACTAAAAACCTCTTGAAAGCTCTTTAAGTCATATGCCCCTTTGCATTCTTCTTTCTTTTTTTTCCATTCTCCTATCTCCAAGTTTTATCTTTGTGTCTTAAATCAGGATTTCTATAAACTGAGTTAGGGATTCGATGTGTGCACCCCATTGTTGGAGGAATCCTTGGAGAAGAGGAGTCATGATAATAATTGACAGAACAGGGGAAAACACTGACTGATGGGCTAGAGCCCAGTATCATCCTGATCCAATAGGATGTTCTCTTAACACAATCTGCATTACTGAGTTGGCTTACTTTGTGGTATGGGAGCCAGCTGTCTGTACACATGTCTGCCAGTAGTTGGCTGTGGGCTCCCCTGGGTTGAGGTTGCCCTACCTCTCAGATAAGACTGATTACATTGGGCTGAGGACAACTGTTTGCAGAAGGGGCAGGAATGAGCTGTTAGCAACACTCCAAGCAGTGAGGGAATCAGTAACCTGGAGGATAGGTTAACAAGGGTGACTGCTTACAAAGGGGTTAGGGCAGAGCACCAACACTGACTACATATACTCTCTGATTTTAGGTTAGGGTTTTATACTAACACTCAAGAGATAATAAGTGCTATGTTGTCTTCGTTCCCAATACTGTTTGCACTGTGTCTTTCCCAGTAGTGTTTGGATGGGAGGAATGAATCTGCAATGGTGGAGCCCTGGGAATTGTGCATGACTGCTGTGGAAGATGCTTATGTGCTGTGGGTAGGACCATTCTTGCATTGTTTTATTCCTTAAATTTACAAAATCAGAGTCCAGGCAGCAAGTCTTGTGTCTCTGCCAACCATGAATGTTTTCTCGTAAACAGCAGGGCAGCTCAGTTTGATTTTGGTTTGTATGTGTCCTCAGAGAGCTGTTTGTCCAACCATCCAGCATGCACATATCCATTTCAGACATGCAGCCTAGACACAGATGAATTGGCTGCCAGATTCGTGCAATTCCTGCTATAGTTCCAGTTTCTGGGAGCACTCAAGGTGCCCAGATCTTCATTTACCAACTCCACTTTCATCTAAGTAAAGCCATATAACTAGTTCTTGCCAATGGAACATGGGCTGTGGTAATGTTTGACACTGGAGCTCATGTGAATAGGCATGAATAACTTCTCAACTGTCTCTGTTCTTACCTCCATGGGTGGATATCAAGGCAGTCAGGATGGAAGAGGTCAAGTGGCTCAATTAACTTGTGAAAAACCATCTGTTAACACCTGTTGAACTGTTATGTGAGCAAGAAATAAATATCTGATGTACTAAACTACTGAGATACTGGGTTTCTCATTTAGAGCAGCTCATGGTAATTTCATTAGTTAGGTCTGGCCCCAAAGATGTTTTCAGTGAGTGCTGACTCACAGGTGATTGCTGTGAATTAAGAAGGGGGCAAGTAGATGCTTAGAGAAGAAAAAATTTCCCAGTCATAGTTCAGTAAATGTAATTATTAAGATTTAATGTAGACATCTTTATTATTATGTAAGCGTGCTATATAAAGTTCATACGAGAAGTGTTATTGTGATGTTACATTCTTATCATTGGAGTAAACATTGTTAAAGTGGCAGAATTTAGTGAGGTCTTTTCCTATATTTTTATTAAACTCAACAGTGTTGGTGTAGTACAAGCTGATACATGATGAAGACCTGGTCAGAGAAGCTCAGAAAATACAGACGAGAATGTAGATAACCTCAGAAATAAATGTTGTAGGAATTAGTAATTTATCTGCATATGATGCTTCCAGTTGCATACTTATCATTGTCTTATATTTTTGGGATAGTTGAATGATTTCTTTAAAATTCTTTAGAAATTATATTGTATGATGTAATTACCACTTATTATGTGTCCATGAAGGGAGACTAAATGAAGTCTTTGAATACTAATGTTAGCTGTCCCTAACTATAACAATTCCTGATCATTTGTATTGAGTTGGCTGGCCTGGCTTGTACCACATTAAAGGTATCTTTTAATTTCATATTTGAGAAAGCACATGACAACTTCATATCACTAGAACAATTACTTGCCTCACAGTACATTCTGGAAGCAAATTAGCAAGGAGGAAATGGGTCTCTTGTATTAAAATCTATTTCAAACTCAGTGCTGAAGGCAACTCTTCACAATGATACACAGAAGGCAGTGATGCTAACAACCCTTTGCAAAGATAGGAGCAAGTCAAACATGCCAGGAAAGCAATTAATATAGTTCTTGTTTCTCTCAGGGAGTTGAATCAAGGTCAACAAGAAAGCTCTATTATTTTGAAATTATTACATCTGTTACTTTGTACTATGGATGCTGAGAGTTCACTTATAGTTTTATTTCCTCAAATCACCAAAAAAAGACCAGATTTTATTAATGTACTTTAGGAAAATTTAGAAACTATGTATTATTTCTCCTTTTTATTTTTTAAACACTATATCATAGAATCATATATTGTTTACTAAAAAATTTCAAGCATAATAAAGCAAATATAGTAAAAAAAAAACGTGGAAATTTCTCCTAATTACTGTCCCATTCACCAGGAAAATCACTAACAATTCTTAAGTATATCCTTCCAGCTATAGAATATATAATATGTTAATACATTATATTAAACATGATATATACTATATATCATATATAGCATATATTATAATATATCATGTGGGATAAATTATATGTGAATGAAATATACCTATACACCTAGACTTGTTTTTTTCAATAAAGTAATACCATCTTTCAAATGTACCTGAACAATTTTTCTTTCAAGAATGCCCTAGATACAGGAAAAACTGGAAAAAACACATGTAGAGAAAAAATTTATATTAACATGCAGAGAGGATTTTATTTTATTTTATTTTATTTTTCATTTTTCTTTTATTATTCATATGTGCATACAAGGCTTGGTTCATTTCTCCCCCATGCCCCCACCCCCTCCCTTACCACCCACTCCGCCCCCTCCCGCTCCCCCCCTCAATACCCAGCAGAAACTATTTTGCCCTTATTTCTAATTTTGTTGTAGAGAGAGCATAAGCAATAATAGGAAGGAACAAGTGTTTTTGCTGGTTGAGATAAGGATAGCTATACAGGGCATTGACTCACATTGATTTCCTGTGCGTGTGTGTTACCTTCTAGGTTAATTCTTTTTGATCTATCCTTTTCTCTAGTACCTGTTCCCCCTTTCCTATTGGCCTCAGTTGCTTTAAGGTATCTGCTTTAGTTTCTCTGCATTAAGGGCAACAAATGCTAGCTAGTTTTTTAGGTGTCTTACCTATCCTCACCTCTCCTTTGTGTGCTCTCGCTTTTATCATGTGCTCATAGTCCAATCCCATTGTTGTGTTTGCCCTTGATCTAATGTCCACATATGAGGGAGAACATACGATTTTTGGTCTTTTGAGCCAGGCTAACCTCACTCAGAATGATGTTCTCCAATTCCATCCATTTACCTGTGAATGATAACATTTCATTCTTCTTCATGGCTGCATAAAATTCCATTGTGTATAGATACCACATTTTCTTAATCCATTCGTCAGTGCTGGGGCATCTTGGCTGTTTCCATAACTTGGCTATTGTGAATAGTGCCGCAATAAACATGGATGTGTAGGTGCCTCTGGAGTAACAGTCTTTTGGGTATATCCCCAAGAGTGGTATTGCTGGATCAAATGGTAGATCGATGTCCAGCTTTTTAAGTGGCCTCCAAATTTTTTTCCAGAGTGGTTGTACTAGTCTACATTCCCACCAACAGTGTAAGAGGGTTCCTTTCTCCCCACATCCTCGCCAACACCTGTTGTTGGTGGTGTTGCTGATGATGGCTATTCTAAAAGGGGTGAGGTGGAATCTTAGCGTGGTTTTAATTTGCATTTCCTTTATTGCTAGAGATGGTGAGCATTTTTTCATGTGTTTTCTGGCCATTTGAATTTCTTCTTTTGAGAACATTCTGTTTAGTTCACTTGCCCATTTCTTTATTGGTTCATTAGTTTTGGGAGAATTTTTAAGTTCCCTGTATATTCTGGTTATCAGTCCTTTGTCTGATGTATAGTTGGCAAATATTTTCTCCCACTCTGTGGGTGTTCTCTTCAGTTTAGAGAGCAGAGAGGATTTTAATGCCTCTAAATACATATTAAAACTTTTAGGCCGCCAGTTGCCCACGCCCAGATGGCTTGGGAAGACGTGGACCACAAGGTGAGCTAAGCGGTACACGGTAATTCCGCAGACAACCCTGGGCCAGATCAGCATAGCCCCCTGGACAAACCAACCTCCAGCCAGGGAAAAAAGAGAAACTGAATAATAGGCAATAAGAACAATAAAGACATGTTTCAAAGAGGGTGGGGCATCCTGAGCACTGGGGTGGGGGGGAGGGGAATCCTTCTGGGAACTGTAAATAAACAAGCCGGGCCTGGCCGGAGAGACTCCAGTGGGATCAGGGGGCACAACCAGCAACCAGGAGTGGGAAGGCTTGTAAAAGCGGTAGTGGGAGGAAAACTCCACAGGAGAGGGGGGAAGACCCGCTTCCCATGTGAACTGTAAATAAACATGCAGGCCCGAGAAAGTGGGTGCAGTGTCACCTCCCCCAGTGTGCTTGGAAAGGGGAAAGCTTGCAGCAGCAGCTAGCACACAGGAGAACTCTGAGTAAACAAAGCCTGCGGGGCCAGGCGAGTGCTAAGCTCACCCCTGAGGTCTGCATAAAAAACGCCTCCAGCAACAGCAGGCTGACAGCAGTGGGTAGGCAAGCCACAGCCACAGGTAGCCATTCACAGACCTGTCTCTAGATGCTTTTTTTTCTTCTCTCCCTACCTTTGATGAGAAAACAACCAAACTACACCTGCATGCTCAAAAACTTACTGAAACAGTATTGCATTTGAACTTGGGACACTTTGTGGGTTTTTTTTTGTGCAGTTTTGTTCTACTTTATGTGTCCCCTTTGATGAGAAAACTACAGAACAACATCTGAGGCACCATCTTCAGGATTGGAGGCTGAGATGGACACCAAAATTATTAAGACTGAAACTTCACTGCATTTGAACTTGGAGGTTTTTTTTTCTTCTATTTTTCATTTTGTTTTATTTTATTTTATTCATTTTTTTTCTTTTATTATTCATATGTGCATACAAGGCTTGGTTCATTTCTCCCTCCTGCCCCCACCCCCTCCCTTACCACCCACTCCGCCTCCTCCCTCTCCCCCCCAATACCCAGCAGAAACTATTTTGCCCTTATTTCTAATTTTGTTGTAGAGAGAGTATAAGCAATAATAGGAATGATCAAGGGTTTTTGCTGGTTGAGATAAGGATAGCTATACAGGGCATTGACTCACATTGATTTCCTGTGCATGGGTGTTACCTTCTAGGTTAATTCTTTTTGATCTAACCTTTTCTCTAGTACCTGTTCCCCTTTTCCTGTTGGCCTCAGTTGCTTTAAGGTATCTGCTTTAGTTTCTCTGCATTAAGGGCAACAAATGCTAGCTAGTTTTTTAGGTGTCTTACCTATCCTCACCCCTTCCTTGTGTGCTCTCGCTTTTATCATGTGCTCATAGTCCAATCCCCTTGTTGTGTTTGCCCTTGATCTAATGTCCACCTATGAGGGAGAACATATGATTTTTGGTCTTTTGGGCCAGGCTAACCTCACTCAGAATGATGTTCTCCAATTCCATCCATTTACCAGCAAATGATAACATTTCATTCGTCTTCATGGCTGCATAAAATTCCATTGTGTATAGATACCACATTTTCTTAATCCATTCATCAGTGGTGGGGCATCTTGGCTGTTTCCATAACTTGGCTATTGTAAATAGTGCCATCACCATTCCATTCTAAATATTACCATTGTAATTATCACAAGTTAGTTATTTTTTATTTTTTATCCTTATCTTTATACTTTTTATTTTTTATTATCAATCCTTTCTCTGTCTCTCTAATGCCTTTTCAGCTTACAGTTGATTAGTACACTGTCTCTCCCTGTTTATATCTTTGAAAGCTTTTTGTTTGTTTCTTTGTTTTGTTTTTTTTCTTTCTACTTGATTATTTGTTTTTCCTTTTTCCTTTAACTTCTTTGCTTTCTATCCCCTCTCACTCTTCCATTCTAAATATCACTAGTGCTATTATTATAAGACAGAAAATACTTAATTGCACACAGTACAAGGACAATAACAACACCAAGGGCAATGCTGGGAAGACAGAAAAAACAGGGAAACCAGTTTTCCCACAGAAAAAAATTAGTTCAGGAACGAGAGGGAAATGAAGAAAACATATACTCAGATCCAGACTCCAACAAAATGAAGATAAACTATGCCAAAGAACCCAATGAAGCCCACAAGAATAATTTAAAAGAAGACATACTACAGGTACTCAATGAGAATTTTATAGAGATGATACTGGATAGGGTCAACCAAAATGTGCAGGAGACACTCAAGAAATTTCAAGACAACAAAAATAGAGAATTTAAAAAGCAAAAGAAGAAATAAAGGAGACCATAGAAGTACTGTATAAACACCAAAGTGAAACAGAGAACACAATTAATAAAGAGATAAATGAACTCAGGACAAAAATAGACAACATTAAAGAGGAAATGACCCAGGATAAGGAAAAACTCAGAAAAATGAACGAAACAGAACTGCAAACAAAATGGAAGGCCAATCCAGCAGAATAGAACAAACAGAAGACAGAATCTCAGAACATGAAGATGAAATGAAATTAAAGGAAAAACCTAAGAACTATTAATGAAACAACTCAAGACCTGTGAAAAGAAAATGCAAGAACTCACCAACTCCTTCAAAAGACCAAACTTGAGAATCATGGGCATCGAAGAAGAAGAAGAGGTGCAAGCGAAGGGAATGCGTAATTTATTCAACAAAATAATAACAGAAAATTTCCCAAGTCTAGAGAAAGATATTCCCATACAGATGCAAGAGGCCTCTAGGATACCAAACAGACCACATCAAAGTAGAACTACCCAATGACATACCATCATTAAAACAACAAGTTCAGAAACTAGGGAAAGAATATTGAAGTCTGTAAGAGAGAAAAAACAAATAACATACAAAGGTAAACCCATCAAAATCACAGCAGACTTTTCAACAGAAACATTAAAAGCAAGAAGAGGGTGGGGTGAGATCTTCCGGGCACTGAATGAAAATAACTTCAACCCCAGGATACTCTACCCAGCAAAACTATCATTCAAAAAAGATGGAGCAATAAAAGACTTCCATGATAAGCAGAAACTAAAACAGTATGTGATCACAAAGCCACCACTACAAAAGATTCTGCAATGGATTCTGCACACAGAAAGTGAAACCCAACTTAACCATGAAAAGACAGGCAGCACCAAACCACAGGAAAAGAAAAAGCAAGACAGTAGGGAGTAACCTCAACTTAGGTACACACAATCAAACCTTCAAACAACTAAAACAACTAAATGACAGGAATCACCACATACCTATCAGTACTAATGCTTAATGTTAACAGACTTAATTCATTCATCAAAAGGCACTGCATGACGAATGGATTAAAAAAGGAAGATTCAACAATTGGTTGCTTACAGGAGACCCATCTCACCGACAGAAATAAGCATAGGCTTAGGATGAAAGGCTGGAAGAAGATTTACCAAGCCAATGGCTCCCCAAAACAGGCAGGAGTAGCAATACTTACCTCTGACAAAGTAGACTTCAAACCTACATTGATCAAACGAGATAAAGAAGGACATTTCATACTAATAAAAGGGGAAATAGACCAAAAGGAAATAATAATCATCAATCTGTATGCACCCAATGTCAACACATCCAATTTCATCAAACATACCCTGAAAGACCTAAAAGCATATATTAACGCCAACACAGTGGTTGTGGGAGACTTTAATGCCCCGTTATCATCAATAGATAGGTCATCCAAACAAAAAATCAATAAAGAAATCCAAGATCTAAATATATAATAGATCAAACAGACCTACTTGATGTCTACAGAACATATCATCTAACTTCTACACAATAAACATTATTCTCAGCAGCCCATGGAACCTTCTCCAAAATAGATCATATCCTAGGGCACAAAGCAAGCCTCAGCAAATATAAGAAAATAGAAATTATACCATGCATACTATCTGATCACAATGCAGTAAAAGTAGAACTCAACAACAAAAGTAAAGACAAAAAACATGCAAACAGCTGGAAACTAAATAACTCATTACTTAATGAACAATGGATCACTGATGAAATACATTAAAAAAGTTCCTGGAACTCAATGCAAATGAAAACACAACCTACCAGAACCCTTGGGACATAGCAAAGGCAGTCCTGAGAGGAAAGTTTATAGCCATGAGTGCATAAATTAAAATGACTGAAAGATCCCAAATCAATGACCTAATGATACATCTCAAACTCCTAGAAAAACAAGAACAAGAAAATCCCAAAACAAATAGGAGAGAAATAATAAAAATAAGAGTTGAAATCAATGAAATAGAAACCAAAAAGCCATACAAAGAATTAATGAAACAAAAAGTTGGTTCTTTGAAAAAACAAACAAGATCGATAGACCCCTGGCAAACCTGACTAAAATGAGGAGAGAAAAAACCCAAATTAGTAGAATTAGGAATGCAAAAGGGGAGATAACAACAAATACCATGGAAGTCCAGGAAATCATCAGAAACTACTTTGAGAACCTATATTCAAATAAATTTGAAAATCTTAAAGAAATGGACAGATTTCTAGATACATATGATCCTCCAAAACTGAACCAAGAGGAAATTAATCACCTGAATAGATCTATAACACAAAATGAAATTGAAGCAGCAATCAAGAGTCTCCCCAAAAAGAAAGTCCAGAACCTGATGGATTCTCTGCTGAATTCTATCAGACCTTTAAAAACTGATACCAACCCTCCTTAAACTGTTCCATGAAATAGAAAGGGAAGGAAAACTGCCAAACACATTTTATGAAGCCAGTATTACACTTATCCCAAAACCAGGCAGAGACACCTCCAAAAAGGAGAACTATAGGACAATCTCCTTAATGAACATTGACTCAAAAATCCTCAGCAAAATAATGGCAAACCGAATTCAACAACACATCAAAAAGTTCATTCACCACGACCAAGTAGGCTTCATCCCAGGGATGCAGGGGTGGTTCAACATATGAAAATCAATAAATGTAATAAACCACATTAACAGAAGCAAAGACAAAAACCACTTGATCATCTCAATAGATGCAGAAAAAGCCTTTGATAAGATCCAACAGCATTTCATGATAAAAGCTCTAAGAAAACTAGGAATAGAAGGAAAGTACCTCAACATTATAAAAGCTATATATGACAGACCTACAGCCAGCATTATACTTAATGGAGAAAAACTGAAACCATTCCCTCTAAAATCAGGAACCAGACAAGGATGCCCACTATTTCCACTCCTATTCAACATAGTACTGGAATTCCTAGCCAGAGCAATTAGGCAAGAAGAAGGAATAAAAGGAATACAAATAGGTAAAGAAACTGTCAAATATCCCTATTTGCAGATGACATGATCCTATACCTTAAAGACCCAAAAAACTCTACTCAGAAGCTTCTAGACATTATCAATAGCTACAGCAAGGTAGCAGGATATAAAATCAACATAGAAAAATCATTAGCATTTCTATACACTAATAATGAACAAGCTGAAAAAGAATGTATGAAAACAATTTCATTTACAATAGCCTCAAAAAAATCAAATACCTAGGTGTAAACCTAACAAAAGATGTGAACGACCTTTACAAGGAAAACTATACACTTCTGAAGAAAGAGATTGAGGAAGACTATAGAAAGTGGAGAGATCTCCCATGCTCATGGATTGGTAGAATCAACATAGTAAAATGTCTATACTCCAAAAGTAATCTACATGTTTATGCAATTCCCATCAAAATTCCAATGACATTCATTAAAGAGATTGAAAAATCTACTGTGAAATTTATATGGAAACACAAGAGGCCACAAATAGCCAAGGCAATACTCAGTCAAAAGAACAACGCTGGAGGTATCACGATACCTGACTTCAAACTATATTACAAAGCAATAACAATAAAAACAGCATGGTACTGGCACAAAAACAGACATGAAGACCAGTGGAACAGAATAGAGGACCCAGATATGAAGCCACACAACTATAACCAACTTGTCTTTGACAAAGGAGCTAAAAATATACGATGGAGAAATAGCAGCCTCTTCAACAAAAACTGCTGGAAAAACTGGTTAGCAGTCTGCAAAAAACTGAAACTAGATCCATGTATATCACCCTATACCAAGATTAACTCAAAATGGATCAAGGATCTTAATATCAGACCCAAACCCTAAAGTTGATACAGGAAAGAGTATGAAATACTCTGGAATTAATAGGTATAGGCAAGAACTTTCTCAATGCAACCTCAGCAGCTCAGCAACTAAGAGATAGCATAGATAAATGGAAGTTCATAAAACTAAAAAGCTTCTGTTCATCAAAAGAAATTGTCTCTAATCTGAAGAAAACACCCACAGAGTGGTAGAAAATATTTGCTAGCTACATATCAGACAAATGACTGATAATCAGAATATATAGAGAACTTAAAAAACTAAATTCTCCCAAAACTAATGAACCAATAAAGAAATGGGCAAGTGAACTAAACAGAACTCTCTCAAAAGAAGAAATTCAAATGGCCGAAAAAACACATGAAAAAATGCTCACCATCTCTAGCAATAAAGGAAATGCAAATTAAAACCACACTAAGATTCCACCTCACCCCTGTTAGAATAGCCATCATGAGCAACACCACCACCAAAAGGAACCCTCTTACACTGTTGGTGGGAATGTAAACTAGTACAACCACTCTGGAAAAAAATTTGGAGGCTACTTAAAAAGGTAAACATTGATCTACCATTTGATCGAACAATACCACTCTTGGGGATATACCTAAGAGACTGTGACACAGGTTACTCCAGAGGCACCTGCACACCCATGTTTATTGCAGCACTATTCACAATAGCCAAGCTATGGAAACAGCCAAGATGCCCCACTACTGATGAATGGATCAAGAAAATGTGGTATCTATACACAATGGAATTTTATGCAGCCATGAAGAAGAATGAAATGTTATCATTCGCTGGTAAATGGATGGAATTGGAGAACATCATTCTGTGTGAGGTTAGTCTGGCCCAAAAGACCAAAAATCATATCTTCTCCCTCATAGGTGGACATTAGATCAAGGGCAAACACAACAATGGGATTGGACTTTGAGCACATAATAAAAGTGAGAGCACACAAGGGAGGGGTGAGGATAGGTAAGACACCTAAAAAATTAGCTAGCATTTGTTGCCCTTAACACAGAGAAACTAAAGCAGATACCCTAAAAGCAACTGAGGCCAATATGAAAAGGGGACCAGGAACTAGAGAAAAGGTTAGATCAAAAAGAATTAACTTAGAAGGTAACACACATGCACAGGAAATTAATGTGAGTCCACTCCCTGTATAGCTATCCTTACCTTAACTAGCAAAAACCCTTGTTCCTTCCTATTATTGCCTATACTCTGTCTTCACAAAATTAGAGATAAGGGCAAAATAGTTTCTGCCAGGTATTGAGGGGGTGGGGGAGAGAGGGAGGGGGCGGAGTGGGTGGTTAGGGAGGAGGTGGGGGTATGGGGGAGAAATGACCCAAGCCTTGTATGCACATATGAATAATAAAACAAAAAAATAAAACTTTTAAATCATGAGATAAAAATATAAATAACCACTTTAAAAATGAGCAAGAAATATGAACATACTTTGTAGCGGAAAAAGGACAAGTGTCCATTAAACATGAAAATGTGCTTAACTTCACTCAGTTTATTCATTTTTTGCTGTTGAAAAGATCACATGTGTTTTATTTATTTATTTAATTATTCATTTATTCACGTGTGCATACATTTCTTGGGTCATTTTTCCCCCCTTGCCTACCCCCACCCTCCCTCCCCCTCCCTCCCCACCTCACTTCAACCCAAAACATGAAAGCATTTGATGTCTCCACTCCAGAGGAGCTAATACTATACAGAAACCTTAAAGTGACAGAGATGAACATAAGAAGAGGATCAGTAACCATTGTAAAGATCAGTTAGAGATGAACCAACATGGGCTGTAACACATGTGTACACGAAAGCAATGCTAGGAATCTCTGTGTATAGCTCTCCTTAACTCAACTAGCAAAAACGCTTTGTCTTCCTTATTATGCTTATTTCTTTTTTTCAACAAAATTAGTGATAAGGGGAGAACAGGATCTGCCTGGAACTTCATTCACTTTAAGGTGGATAAAAATATAAGGCTACATTTTGACACCATTTCTCACTTATTGGATTAACTAAATACTACAAGTTTGACATTTACATCTACATTTGATGAACAAATGAGAAATGGCCATGTTCACTGACTGTGAGTAATAATGAAAAACTGGAAAATCTCAGGGAGAACAATTTGGAGAAATCCATCTCTTACTTTATGTCAGTAAAAGTACATGTTCATTTACCATTTGAGTCAGCAATTTCTTAACTATGGACTCTCAATTCAAGGTTCTGGAAACTATACAGACAATAATACAAATTTACACCTTTACAAGCCTATTTATTGCAGCAATATTCAAGAGAGAAGACTGAAACCAAACTCCATCTTTATCAACAGGGAAGTAGCTGAATAAACACCAAATGCTGTTATAAAAAGGAATGAGGGATATCTCATGTACTAGTAGAAATAGTCTGTAAGATACATAGTTCAGTGAGGGGAAAAAATCTATGTGCAAAACAAACTATATAGGATATATTGCCTTTTATTTCAGAAGGAAAGTGGATGTGTATACATATAAACCAACACCCACACCATTGGAAATTTCCTATTTGAAGAGGGAAAGAAAAGGATGAAGGCAATGGAAACTAGATTTCTCTGAATGTTGTCTTTATTGTCCTTTTTGAAAAAGTTTCAACATTGGCTACATGAAAATGTTTTATATAACTATTTATAAAAAGTAATGAAAGTTTACTCTATGCCTAAATAAATACCTAAATATATTTCATTATTTTGAAACAAATATATGGATTGTAAATGTATAATTATACACCTTAAATGTTGTTAGCAACCAATAATGTCAGCATAAGAGGAATGAGGATGCAATCATAAAATACGTATATCTCTATGAACACATGACTTATTTTTCTTTGCCAATGTTTATATTTCCAGAGAAAAGAAATACAATTTGAGAACAACTCCATAGCAATAAGCATCTCTAGCACCAAATTGTGTATTCTAAATGCCATAGCATACCAAAATTAACCAGGCTCCTTGGGGGTGTATAAGTGAAGATCTGGGACTAGGAAATTTACTATATATGCATAGAATCTTGTGTTGCATTAAAAAACAAGGAAGCTATCAAATACTACTGAGGGTTTAGTCAAAAGGGTAAAGAAGCCATCTTGACTGTATGTCAAGTAGCCAGACGTTAAACAACAGGAGCACAAAAAGAATAGTAACTACTATGGATTGAAATAGCATGCAACTCAAAGGATTACAATATAATGAATTCAAAGAGGCTCAAAATCCATGGCATTATAGTAATGTTCCCCACCCCATATAATGGTCATTGTTGCACATTATTAAGGTGCCAACTTATTTTTCTGAAAGCTAGTAAATAATAGGAATAAATTAAGCAGTAATTGGCTTTTCCTAAAAACACAGCATTTCAGGGGAACCAAATAGTTCATGAAAGAATGAACTTTTATGAGAAGAATTTTGGTATATGAAAGGGAATAATGTAATTTAAATACTTTTTGAGAGCTGAACTAAAAGGAAAGAACAGAAGCAAGAAAAGTTAGTTCAGAGGATAGAGAATGACCAAATAGGAACCTGTAAAGAGTTAACAGAGCAGAAAGCTATGTTCTAAAACAACAACAATTTAAAAAACATTGTTTTTGGACATGAGGTTCTAGCTAATGTGGTATAAGCATCTTTTATTCCATCTCTCTCACTAACAGCAACTAATTACTCTGGAATAAATGCATACACTAGTTCTCAGCAGATGCTAAAAGGTGGAAACATTTGGCTTACTGGGTAAGATTTCCAGATCCAAGGAATGACCCAGAAGCAAGTTTTCTGAACATTTTTTTCCCCTAACATTTATCAGGGCCTTGGGTGCAAAAAACAGCTTGAAACTCAGAACTGCCAATGAGGAAGAGCTTAAAAACTCCAGGCAGAGCCCAGTCTTAACAGCCAAAGGATCAACAAAAGGAATTCCTATGGGACAGAACCTTTCCAATTTTACCTGCCTTTCTTGAGTACAGAGCAGTCAGGAAGCACCACTTCTCAGCCCTAGATCCCACTTCTCCCAGCTTGAGGTAGCACCGGAGGTCTCTCCAGCTCCACAGGTAGCAGGATCCACAGAGCCCTGTAGACACTCTCTACCCCACACACATTCTGCTAATTTTTTTTATTTGTCTACTTTAGAACATGTCAAACATGAATGTGGTTGTATAATCCTGAGTTATAAAAACAGTATGTTCAAAAATGTCTCCCTCTTATTCCCTTTACCCACTTTAATTTCCATCTTTTCTACTGTTTTTGCAACATGCCAATCAGATCACTTTTTCACTTGTTTTCCACAAATGAACTGATATTTACATATTTTCTCTTTTTCCTGTTTTATCTTATTGTTTTTGATGGCTTTTATTGTGTTTCATTTTGTTTTTGAGACAGGGTCCACTGTGCACCCCAGGCTGGCATGGAACTCAAGATTCTTCTAACTTAGCCTCCCAAGTGTTAAGATTACAGGTGTACACCACCATATCAGGCTTGAACATTTTTGAGATTGATACTAAAAGTTGACTGGTTAAATGAAAAAAAATAAATTATGTTAAAAAACACTTAACTGATAGTTGCATTTTATTTTACGAACGTACACAAAGCTTTTTTTTTTTTTTTAAACATCATTTGGTGCTGTGGCAAAGCCTTACTTTGAGCATACATCAACTGTTTGGATCCCAAATTAGCTGGTTTTTATATAAAGCATTGTGACTTATAAATAGACACAGCTGTAATTAATCCTGTGGGTCAGCTAGGTGGGGATCAATTAAGAAGTCTATTTCAAAAGCATTCCAAAGTACAAGTTTGTGGTTCAGTCAATCAGTCTACAGTTCTCCTGTTTCCACTAACATCACTCTAATTTTTAACTCTCTGTTTATATATTATCTTGGTTTATTTGAGGGAGTTTTTCTGGGTTTCTTAGCTGAAGACTTATATTTTAGGTTGAGATCTGCAGAGGCCAACTTGTTTAAATCACTGAGCTAATGTTACCTCTTTGCAAGATATAAACTAGACCTAGAAGGAAAATCTTCTACTTGAGCTGTATCTACACTTTGCCACTTAGTGGATTTACCTCATTATTGAAAAGGTGCCCCAGTTTTTAACCTCAAATATTGTGGAATGTTAATTACCACATCCGTCCACCTCTGGCATGAGGCAGCTCTCATGTAGGAGGCTTTGTGCGCCATTCTTCTGTTTTTCACATGAACTGTGAAATGTTCCATTATTCTCAGATTTGGATAAATATATTTTTGGTAAATAAGGAGAATGCATTGTATTTTTGTCCTAAATGATTTGAGATTTGTTTGCCTTCATTCCCCTAAAAATAAATTTACCCTTCCTGCAAAAGTCTGGTGAAAATAATCTAAATCTTGTCTAACATTTTGCCAAGACACTAACAAAGTGTGGAGAATTCTTAACTTTTAATTTTATGACTGTAAGATGCTTGACTCAGCAAATTTCTTCAACTGTAGGTTTTCCTTCTGTAATATTAATAGCTAAAACAGATTTCTGTCTTCCCTCAGCAGGGACTTTGGCACCAAAAAGAGGTATGATAGCAGATGCACTCTCACCTCTCCCACAAGTAGAATTGTTCCTCTTATTTCATGAGAAAAGTTCTAGTATTCAAAATGAAAGAAGCATTGGGTTTTGAAGAATAAACCTTACACCAGCTGCTTAGCAGCAATCCACCATTTTTTGTCATATAATTAAGAAGAAGTAATACTCCATTTAATACTGCTACTAAGAAATAATGCTGTTTTCCATTTGGGCAGCACATTTTGTAAAATGCTGGCATGGGTAGAATGCTGTCAGTATGTCACACTACTTGAGTCTTTATAAAATTATCATCGGTGTCACTTTATAAGCTGAGTGTATCAGATGCAGTTGTGTCAGGAAATGCAATTCTACTCAAATTGGTCAACTAGAGAGACATTAATGAGAAAACGTAGAGTTATGCCAAGGTTGAGGGAAGCACAGAGCCTGCTGAGGCACGCAGCAGCTAGCAGAGTGGGAAATCTGAAGAGAACAGGGAGAAAAGAGTGTTTTTAGAGGTCTGTGAGAACTAGAGCCATGGATAAGCTTTCCACTAAGAGATGTAGCCAACCAGAAACACAGCATTAAATCAGAGAGAGAGCAGGGAAGAAATCCCTAACACTCTTCTCATTCCATACTCCCATTTCTTGTTCTTGCCTCTGTTGCCTAAGAATTACAAAGCAAAGGAACCAGGGAGGTTCAGACTTTATGAATCAAGCTTCTGGGATACAGACTATGCAGAAAGGGACTGTGGATCAGAAGTGAGGGAGGAGGAGGTCAAAGAGAGAATAAGCATTCAGGCTAATAGATACTCTAAATAGATTCTGTGTTTCATCTATCCTCACAACCATCCAGCAGGTTTGGTTGCATTTATAAATGAAAAAAGTAGAATTCAGATCCCTTGAATTTGTCTAAAGTCATACAGATAAGCAAAAGTGGATCTCAAATGCACATCTGGATCTTTCCAGTTTCTATGCTCCATATTTTAAGACAGTATCATGCTGATTTTCTGCTATAAATTATTCAGTAATTTCCTGCTGTCTTTGAGATAAAAGCAGACTTTTTAGCTTTGCATGAGAGATTCCTCACTAGCTCACCCTTCTTCCTCAGTCTCATCTTTTGTAGCAAGCAGCTCATGCACTGACCTCTGATGTCTGATCTACCTTATGGCTCCCTGCTCTCCATGCTTTCAGTTTTCACATTTTGGTTTGTTTGTAGATTTTGTACGTTTTTCTTGGTAAATTTTCTGTCAATTCCATTTTCCTTCTCATATTGGCTTTTCAAAACTCAGCCCAGCTTTGGTGTTACTTCTACCTGGAAATATCCTAGGATTCCCTCCATCCAACCTAGGGTAGGCACCTTTCTCTGAAATTCCCACAACATTATTCGATAGTTGCAATTGCAGCATTAACCACACCATGCTGTGTGCATCTTTCACTCAACAGTACTTGAAGAAGAGAATTAAATTTTATTCATCTTTATCTTTCTGGTGCCTAACTCTTGAGCTGGCATATGGAAGGTTCCATGCATAATTGTAACTATTGAACAGTGAATAAATGTTCTGAATCATTGAATCTTTGCTCCTTTGCACACAATGGTTATTTTTAGTGGGGGAAATGCTTTTTTTCATCTCGAGAGAGAAAACCAGGAAGGGACAGTAAATCTAAATCTTTCTCAATGCTCTTGGTATAGGTAACTTCCATTACCACCTCTGTGGTATTTTTAAGGTGTTACACTTCAAGGCCAAAAGACTTCACGTGTCATCTGACTTCCCTAAATTAAACAACTCTCTTTATAGAACACAGCTGTGAGGAAATTATTAAAATTCATTTTCCTATAAAATTGACTAATGAATAACCATCTTTGAAGCACGTCTGACTTAGCAGACTAAATAAGTCTGCCAGACAAGAATAAAGAATGAATAAGGGGTGATCCTCCCAGGGTGGGGAAAGGTAAGACAGGCTTTAGCAATGTGAATAATAGAGGTGGGGTTGGGAAACAACCTATAAATATTTAAGGAAACATAAGAAGCAAAATGTGCAATAAAAAGTCAATGAAATTTTAGATAATAGCTCGAGGACAGGCATTTGACTTTCTACTCTTTGATTCTTGTTTTAAAATTTTTTTTGTGGTTCCATCTCAAGAGAGAAAAACGAGAGAGGATTTGAAGCAAAACGAGGAAATGTGAAATAGGAGAGTGAGTTAGGAAGATAGAAATGGAGAAATGAGAAAAAAATCCTGAGGGCCAGAAAGAGGCGAGACAGTCATAAGAGGAATTTTATATGGTGGAGAGGGTGGTAAAGGCGGTGCATACTGGAAGATTGCCAATTTCATGTCAGAAAGAGAAGGTGATTCAAAGACATTTTCTATTTTTGTATCTTGCCTTAACTTGTCCATGATTCCTTTATGGTTTTAGTTGAACATTAAAGGTTAAATGGATTGGAATAAAAGCTGTTGAATGTTATATAGTCAGAACCAGCAGGCAAAATGGCCAAGGAGAAGACAAAAACATTTCTTGAATTAGAAGTTGAATGCAGTGGTGAGTCAAGATTGAATTGGGGCTATTGTTTAAAGGTCGAATGGGTGTTAGGAAATTTTGCTACTGAAATATATTTTGGGTTTCATGGTTTTCTTGAAGAAAGTAAAATTTAATCCCAAGAGTTTCAAGTTAAAAAAGAATTCAATAAAATTATGAAAATTTCAGCATATCCACAAGAGCTGGGAACATTTTGTTATGCAGAATTAGTGAAGAACATCACTTGACTAATAATGTGAGAACAATCACAGCATTTCTGGCATATATGGATTTAAAAATATTATTCATAGGTAGCATATGTCATGGGGGATTTCAGAATATGGGATAAAGAAACAGATTTTTAAAATTGTCACAGAGTTTGAGGGAATTAAGAACTTCATTAAAACATGTAAACACTACTGTTCTTCCCCCTAGTTACAGCATAAGGAGATTTGGTATAATTACAGTCTAGTGCTGTTCTGGGAGAAAGAAAAAAAAATTAACAGACCATTTTTTTTGCCTATGAAGCAAAGGAAACATCTAGAAAGCTTTCGAGCTACTTCATGTGCCAGACAGTAATAACATATGTAAGTTTAAATAAAGTATTGAAATCTACTTTTGCCCTCTGGTGATAAAGGATTTTGCTATGCATTTCAATAAGGTATTTAACTTTTCATTTGGCAGTGGATTGAAAATCTCTCTTTTCCAATGTGTATCAAGCTTTGACAATTATTCTTCAGAGGTTACATTGTGGATTAAGAATTAGGGTCTAGGAAATCATAGGAGGCCATATACTAAGAACCCCAACCCCAAAGACCAGAGTTTTGAATATGTTAACAGTGGATTTGGAGTGACTTCTTAAACTTATTTTAAAGAGCTCTGAAAGAGTCTTCCACTGTCCTGCCCTATTTCTCTACTTACCTATGGAAATGGTGTCCTAGGAGACTGTTTTGTTTTTTCCTCCTTACTATATTAATGAATATTTATAAAAGCAAGAAAATAAGATGCTACAGAAAGTTGCATGCCTAATTACTCATGTGGTGTTTTTTATCATGTTTTCATACTATTATGCTTAATATTAGGTATCAACTTGACTGGATTAAGGAATACCTAGTGAACTGGTAAGCATTGCTTTTGATATGTCTGTATGTTTCCAGACGACACCGGCATTAAGTTTAGGTGGACTAGGCCAATATGCTGGGGGTCCAGATCAAAGAAAACCAGAAAAGGCAAATTGGTTTCTCTCTCTTCTGGAGCTGAGTACACACTCTTTTCCTGTCCTTGGACATCGGTCTAGACTCTCGGACTTTTGGACTCCAAAATTTGCACCAGTGACTCCTGTGTTTTCAAGCCTTTTAGCTTCGACTGGACCAACCAAGCTGCTGGCATCCCAGGATCTGTTGCTTTCAGACAGCTTGTCATGGGACTTCTCAGCTCTGTGATCAGAGTCAGTTCCTCTAGTATAAAGACCCTTCTCATCTTGATATTTATCTCTACATAAGCACTGTGTAAGTTGTTTCTGTGGGGAACCTGATTCACCTATGTAAATTCATTATGTGTGAGAATTAAGGATCAATTTTAGAATTTAACATATGCCAGAATATAGGAATATTGGAAATGTCAAACTATTATTAGGATGAAGATGTTTATGGCAATTCCTGACTTCTGGGTAAATATAAACACAAAGAGAGGCAAATTTTGGACAAATAGGAAGAGCTTATTTTTCTTTTTCTCTACTGACAGAGCCCAAGCCTAGATTTGAATATGAAGGTTGAATTCTACTGCAGAAAGGGAAGATTCTAGAAACAATTCCACAGGGAAGAAGCAGAAATATTGATGACCACATATCACTGAGTGGACTGCATGTCTTCATGTGTGAGACAAAATTCCAGAGATTCATGGAGCTTGTGTTAGTCATCTTTCTATTACTATACCAAATGCCTAAGATGTTCAAATGATACAGATTGATTTTGATTTCCAGCTTTGTAGGTATCAGTTCGTGGTTGATTGAACCATTTCTCTGGTTGGGGGTTGGGTAGCATATCATGGTGGAAACACATGGGATAGCAAAACCCTCCACCCCATGCTCAGGATGCAAAAGAGAGAGAAGAGACCAAGGTTCTACAGTCCGTTTTCTGGGCAGGCCCACAATAACCTAAAATCTGCTAAGCCTCACTTCTTTTTTTTTTTTTTTCATTTTTCTTTTATTATTCATATGTGCATACAAGGCTTGGTTCATTTCTCCCCCCTGCCCCCACCCCCTCCCTTACCACCCACTCCGCCCCCTCCCGCTCCCCCCCACCCCTTCAATACCCAGCAGAAACTATTTTGCCCTTATTTCTAATTTTGTTGTAGAGAGAGTATAAGCAATAATAGGAAGGAACAAGTGTTTTTGCTGGTTGAGATGAGGATAGCTATACAGGGCATTGACTCACATTGATTTCCTGTGCGTGTGTGTTACCTTCTAGGTTAATTCTTTTTGATCTCACCTTTTCTCTAGTTCCTGGTCCCCTTTTCCTATTGGCCTCAGTTGCTTTAAGGTATCTGCTTTAGTTTCTCTGCGTTAAGGGCAACAAATGCTAGCTAGTTTTTTAGGTGTCTTAACTATCCTCACCCCTCCTTTGTGTGCTAAAGCTTTTATCATGTGCTCATAGTCCAATCCCCTTGTTGTGTTTGCCCTTGATCTAATGTCCACATATGAGGGAGAATATACGATTTTTGGTTTTTTGAGCCAGGCTAACCTCACTCAGAATGATGTTCTCCAATTCCATCCATTTACCAGCGAATGATAACATTTCGTTCTTCTTCATGGCTGCATAAAATTCCATTGTGTATAGATACCACATTTTCTTAATCCATTCGTCAGTGCTGGGGCATCTTGGCTGTTTCCATAACTTGGCTATTGCGAATAGTGCCGCAATAAACATGGATGTGTAGGTGCCTCTGGAGTAACAGTCTTTTGGGTATATCCCCAAGAGTGGTATTGCTGGATCAAATGGTAGATCGATGTCCAGCTTTTTAAGTAGTCTCCAAATTTTTTTCCAGAGTGGTTGTACTAGTCTACATTCCCACCAACAGTGTAAGAGGGTTCCTTTTTGCCCGCATCCTCGCCAACACCTGTTGTTGGTGGTGTTGCTGATGATGGCTATTCTAAAAGGGGTGAGGTGGAATCTTAGTGTGGTTTTAATTTGCATTTCCTTTATTGCTAGAGATGGTGAGCATTTTTTCATGTGTTTTCTGGCCATTTGAATTTCTTCTTAAAGGTTCATCCACTTCCCAATTTCACAAAGCTCGATAATGAGCATTTAACACATGATCCTTTGGGGTCCATGAAATATCCAAAGTATAGCAGAGGTGGATGAATTTTTAACAAAATCTGAGATATCTGGAGTATGGCTATCAACACAATTGCTTTGTGGTTATGAGGTCTTAATACTTGCTAATGGATTTTTTTATTTGGATTTCCTAGATGTTAAATCTCCCCCACAGCATCAAGCCAGAGAAACTTTCAAAGGGCACATAAGATCTCTTTTTTAAATGGTAGATTAAGCCTGGGTTACAAAGAGATTAGTATTGTTGCCACATATTGATGTGAACTGGATTATCTGCTCTTAATTACAGAACCTTATCTTCTGATTTACTCAACCTCATTGACTTGGGACAAACAGCCTTTTTCATGGGGATGATTCTTGTCATTAAGTCCCGGTTGTTTTTTAACATCTGCTTTCCTTAAATAGTTGCAGTTTTCTAACACACTAATTCCACTAATTTTAATATTGAGGGTTAATAACTTTTGAATGAGCCAACTGATTCAGACAAATTGTTTGTGTGAAAACTATTGATATATAACATTAACAGAAGAGTACAGATGTTTTATTAAAGAAAATCTAATCTATGTACACCAAGTTAATGAAACAAATGGTTTCTTATAAAAAATCTCCATGATATTTTAAATATTGACTATTTCTTTTATAGTTCTCTATAACAAAATAACTTCTAACTCTTATGGAGGTAGACCAAAAATATTAAAAATGTGCATAAAATATCTAATTATGTTCAAATAATACATCATCAAATGCTATTTTTCTACTACAAAGGCACATAGGTTCTAAAGTGCTATTTACAATGATAAACTGTCAATTTAATTATGGCAATTTGAGAAAAAAGGAAGAAATATTAACTTTAAAATATCCATTGTTATAAAAACTCTGGGGATCAGTGAACTGAGTAAAGATGTGGTTACTAAAATCTAATATTGTAAATTAATTATAGAAATTGTAGAAAACCTAGATAAATGGAGATTTATGCTATACCTTATGGAAAGTCTACATGTAATAATGATGTGATTTAAGCAACTAATCTCAAAAAGCAATGATATTAAAATAAAGAATAAAGACATTTTTATGGAATTTGATAAATTAATGCAAAAATTTAGTGTGAACAAAAGCCAAGAGCATTTGTGAGTTTGGAAAATGTCCTGTGGGGTGGAAAGGTGCCTTAAGCTATAATAATTATATTGCAAAACTAGATTTATTTTAGTTTAGAAAGCAATGGATAGTTACTTAGATCAATGAGACAAATAAATCACAAAATATTATATATTTATGTACATACTAAGCATGACAGACCTTGTATATGGTAAAATTTATATTTCAAATTAGCTTAGAAAAGTCACATTATTTAATAAATGGCAGTAACTTACCATCAAATTATATCAAAACATATTTCATTTCATTTCATCACATAAAAATTAAAATCTGGCTGATAAAAATGACAAGATAACAAAGGTAAAAGATTAACATTATTCTGAGTAAAATAAATAAAAAAGTGCCATAGATGAAGACTAATATTATTGATAAAGTGTTCTTATGTATAGGAAAATAATACTTGAAGACAAATAATGCATTAAAAAATTACAAATGGCCAGAAAAGAAATAAAAAGATGATCAGATTTGCTGTTAATCAGAGAATTAGGAAATAAGCAACTGAAGTCAATCTATGTTCTCATTATTGGTTTATCAGCATGCAAATGATGAGAAACAATCACATCTACCTGGTGAGGATGTAGAAAAGTTAACCATGGTACTGCTCTTCGTTGTTTTAAATTTGCATAGCCTTCTCTGTGAGAGCATTTGGATATACTCATCACATTTAAAAATATCTGCCTTGAGACACATGTTCCACATAAATATGCACTCTCCTGTAGTTCTCCTGGGTCAGGCTGGGACCCACTGCCTACCCAAATTTGGTTCAGATATGGGATGGCATACATGTACTAAGTAAGACAGCAGGAAAAATTTTGCTGCTCACACAATGAGGCTGTCTGAGGAAAAAAGGACGAGCTCCCAGTGGCTTGGAATTTTATCAAGATTGGCAGGTAGGACTGAGGGTTCTGGTGTAGAAATCAAGGCCTGCATGATTTGCATTTCCTGGTACGGAAAGGGGAGCAAGGGATCTGTTATCAGTTTCCTCAAGTGTGGGGCAAGAGGGGAAGAAGGTGATAGTGTGAGGCTTGGAAGCTCCCTGTAGTTAAAACAGCAAAAAATGGAGTGTCAGACTCTTCATTATACTTCCATAAAGCTCAGAAACACACTTACTAGAACAGTAACTGTTATATTGTTTGTAACAGAAGAAACAGAAATAATTTAAATATTTCATTAAATATGTAACAGAAATAATGTAAATATTTGCTCATATAATGGAATATTATGCAGAGGAGGAAAATATCATGGGGTAATTTTGTATGTTTTGACATGAGATTTCCATGCTACATTATAAATTTAAACACACCCCCCCACACACACATGCACACATGCATATACCACACACTGGGTGTCAATATCTGAGGATTCCATATCTTCAGATTCAATCAACTGTGGATCAAAAATATTCAAAATAACTTAGTGCCTGTACTGAACACATAAAGACATTTTTCTTGGCATCATTCCCTAGATAATATAGTTTGATAGCTGTTTGCACAGTACTTATGTTGTATTAGGTATTCCAAGTAATTTAGAGGTGAGTTGAAGTGTGTGGGAGGTTGTGTGTAGTATATGCAAATGCTATACCTTTTTAAAATAAGAGACTTGAGCATTCGAAGATTTTGGTATTTGTGGACCAATCCTTCATGAGAATCAGAGGACATCTGTATATTCATATGTGCATAGTAGGATCTTATTTATAAGGAATCAATTGTTATATGATTTATATTAAATCAAAGTTACTTGGAGGCTTACTGAGGGTGGATACTTGATTTACTGAAACACAAAACAGCATACAAAATAATTAAGGAGCATTTATATCTTCACCATAGCTGGAAGAAACAAAAAGCACAACATGCTGTTCAGTGGAGATGAGAGAGTACAAGATGCATCTTTAGCTGAGTAAGCAATAAAGCACAGCTTTGCAAATTCCTGTCATCCTTTTCCTAATTTTCTCCTGACAGTGCAGTAGCTTTCTAATTTCTCCTAATTACCTTTTCCTACACCTTCAATCTTCCCTGAAACACTCAGAAGTTCAGCCAGCCAAAATCATTATTTCATCTCTGGGAGTATCTCTGTGTATTGTTTCTTTTTTCCATTCATAAGCTTATCTCTCCTTCCTATATGAAAGCCCACTGACTTTCTGACATTTCCCTTATTCATGACTTGCCCTAGCCACAAATAGCTGGCATGAATTTTTGGTATTTTAGTGGATATCTTAAAGGAAGTTAATGAACACACAGAGCATATGAACATTGTAAATTTGAGATTTGTCTTAGAGGGTTTTTTTTTCATTTTTGAGTTTACATAAGAGCCTCTTTCTGTCATTAAATAGTATGCTATACATAAAAACATGTTTTGCTCATTTACCATCATAACTGTATTGCAGCCATAATCAGATGAGAAAATGTTGGTCAAGCAGAATTTAAGTAATTTGACTAAAGTCAAGGCATTAGCAAGTGAGAACTCTGCCTGACCCCATGCAGTTTGCAAGGTTGGAACTTCATGGTCTGCTCTTTGATGGGAGCCAGAGACAATTGAGAAAATTCCCTTCCATTTGCATTGCAGAATTAGTTTAGCACATTTCAGAGAGTTCTGTGAGATGTTTCTATTACTACATGGCAACCCTCAGTTGTAATTGCATCCGTGCCTGTGGGTTCTCATTGATGGTAACCTTGGGATAATCTCCATTGCCTGTTATAGTGTGGAATAGTGGACCATAGTCTGGCTTACTTTATGGAAGACTCGGTGCCAGTATGGAAAGATTTTGGTATACAAACCTAAACTCATATAGAAATATGAGCAGTTGCTTGCACCAAACTCCCCATTTTCCCATTTAGTATCTATTTGAGCTATATTATTTTGGGGTCATATTTTAATTATACATGTGCATTTATCAGAACCAACAAAGTTGCCTTTTTAAAGATTGAGAATTTACACCAATAGGTATGGTTTGGTCTCCAAATTACCTGAAAAATGTGTGTGCAATTTTTTCATTCCCAGGTCTTATACTGTTTATACTGTACAATTCAGTTATAGCTAACAACTTACCAGACTCTCCATTGCAACATTGTTTTTCTAAGGGTGTAATTCAGTTTGTCAAATTTCCCTCCAAGGCTCAAATGTACCTTACTGTACAGGATATTAAGCCCAGGAGCAATTTTTTGAAGAAAAAATTAGTTTGACCATTTTTTTAAGCACCAAGAGGGAAAAATAAATATGGAGGACTTTTTTTATTTCTATTCTTTTGCAACTTTAAAGAATGGTTTGCTACATTTTGTGGTTTATATATCCACATAGAAAACAAAAACCAGAAGTTATTTTTAACAAACAACTATGTCCTTTTTGGAATAAAATACTATGGTAGAAATCCATTCCCAGATGATAGCTGAAATCTGTCATTTGGATGTAGGTAGAAAGTGCTGATTTTATCATAAGATTAAACAAGTTGAGTAAGCCTCAAACTTTAGAGGGTAACAAATAATTATTTATAACCTATAAATTATCATGTTAACATCAACAGGAAGATCTTTGATCAAGAACTGGATACAGCTAAGAAAATGGCTGAAACCCTATATAATTTTGTTACCAAACTATTCTTATGCTTCTTAATCTGCTAGCAGAAATTGTTAGAAGAAATGGATTCAGAGCAATGCTCCATTTTCTTCTCAGGTTAAACATAAGTATCATCTAGGGAATTTCTTAATATCACATGGGTTTCATTTACTTTTTATCTATTAACTTCTAACCTTAAGCATAATTATTTTTAAAATCTTTAAAAAGTAGAACTCATAAGCATAAAAATTGAAGCCATGAAGATTTGTTTTCCTAACTTAATCTAATCCATGAAGAAGGAGCTTTGAAGTCGGAGTGATTTCAGTCTGAAAATGGTGAGTTTTCCTTCTCTTTTCATCTCATTTGTGCAAAAGAATATTATTCATGAGATAAAGTAAGAAAGACCAGTGTCTGTTACAGACTAAATACCATAAATTCCAGACTCTCAATTTACTTCTCAGTTATACTGGTGTACAACCATGACTTACTTTGTCAGAGTCAATGAGGAAACAAAACAAGGCATTACAGAGGAGATAGGTACAGGTGTCATGTCTTTGCTTCTGGGGTGCGAGGCTGCCTTGTAAAGCCAATTGGATGTTTCCAGGCTCTGTGAAATCAAAACTTTTCAGAGGAAAGAGGTGGAAAAGAAAGATAAGAGGTAAAGAGGAAGGCACATGAGATAAATGTGAGCTGCTTAGAGTGGGGGTGGGAACCCTCAGGATCCTTTTTCCCTCCTTCCCTTGCTCTCTTTTCCTTCCCCTTCCCTTCTTCTTTCCTTTCCAGAAATAGTCTGCCTTTCATTGAAGGAGAAAGCAGCAGACACATTTTTGATGTTCACTAACAGGAATGGTGTAGGTAAGACTGTTCTGTGGCTCATTTTTGCTATTTGTATCTATGCTTACCAAAAAGTATTAAACTTATTCCTTCAGATTTCTCAGTCTCTGATTGTACTTTTTGAGTAGAAATTGTGATATAAATGACAATTCCATGTTTTAAAAACATTATAAGGACATCAATTAGAGTAGAGATGAAATATTTTTCAGTAATAAATAAGTTGATTGGTATTCATTATTTCTTTACCTAGTCATTAATTTACTTATCAAGAAAACATATGCTGAGTGCTTACTATGGACCAGCCACTGCCTAGGCTCTGAAGATATGAAAATGATGTTATGTATGGAACTTTTCCATTGTTTTGTTGTTTCTTTTGAAGGATATGTTGTAATTGGGCGCATATCTCAGGCATTCTTTGTATCAAAGATAGTCTTAATCAGTGTCTGAGAGGACTGAGCTATGTGTCTTGTAAAGAAACCTATAGCAATAATGGAAACTGAGGTGTTCCAGAAATCCATGTACAGGACCCACATGCCTTAGTCAAATAGAAGCTGGAGCTGAATTAAAAGTAGAGCTAAGGATCTAAGTAGCTCGGCTTTACTAATCTCCACATCTGTGTTCCACCATTAATATGATCGATGGTCTTCACTGCTTTTTGCATGTTCATCTTCCTACTGATTTAATTTGGCATCATCATATTCTCATCCTCCCCTATACTTTAGGGATGCAAAAAGTTTATGACCTTATTAGTATGTACATAAAGAAATGCATTTTAGAAATGAGCCACCCATGCAACAAATCTGACCAAGGATATTCCAGACAGATGTTGGTATCCCCAATGTTGGAACTTACCCTTTCTTACCTATTTGCATTAGAAAGGAAATCAGGACCATTTCCCCACACCATCTTTAATGATAGAATTTCAAAGACTTGGGTTTTTCCCTGAGGTACTTTCCCAGCATTGTTTAAATGACACCACAAGACAGTTTGCGAATGCTTTGAGTTGTATGCATATAAATGTGTACAGAAAACTAGACCCCCACTTTGGCTTTATTACTTAGGCTTGCCTAGCAGCTTTCAATTATAGTTCTAGTTGTTACCTGATTCTTTTTTTTTTTTTTTTAGTTTAGATTCCTTTCTACCAGGGGCCCAATCATGTTCTACCTCGAACATGGAGGTGAGGGATCATCTGTAACACAGAACATGAGTGTCTAAGGTCATTCCTCAGTAGGGCAAACTTGAGAAGAGCTTTGAGCATGTTAGTCACACTGAATGCTTAGTACATCATATAACAAGGATTTTTTTCCCTAAGATTTTTTGGATCGGAAAGACTCAACACTTCACAAAAATTTGGTTACTTCAAAATCTTCATACTTTCTTGTACTATATAGTGTTGAACTCATAGAAATTTGTAGTTTTATTTCTGGTAAACTACCAGAGTATGAATGTGTAGTTTTTCTGTACACATTCATATGAACATGACTATAGTTTTTTTTGCAAATTGTCCTGTAGTGTCACACGAATGATACTGTGAAAGAACCTCAGACAGCTGCCTCTCTTTGAAATGCTATCATTAGAGATGGAATGGGGAAACAGACCTTATTTCCTCTCCAATACAAATAAATAAGGAAGGATAATGTCCAACTTTCGTGATGCCAACATCTATCTAGAATGTTCTTTATCAGGGTCATTCTATGGGTGGCTCATTTCTAACATTTGAGTCTCAGAGTAGACTGACCACCCCACCTTATTGCTTGTTTCATTTTATTTTATTCATAGTATTTGTAGATTGTGGCTACCTTTTTATTCATCAGTTTGCATGTTTATTTATTTTTCACCACGAGAATGAGAAAATGAAGGTAGGGTTTTTGATAATCTTGTGAATCTGTCTTTACCTAGCTGAACATTTGGCATGAAATAGTGCATAATAAGCATTTGTTGGATGAATGAATGGCTGAACCAAAAGAAGATAGACTCAGATACATATTCCCCAATATTCAGGAACAATTGGAGGTTGAAAAGATAATTTGGATGTGAAGGATAAAAGCAATGAAGTCATCTCTTCTCATGTCTACTCCTTACAGAATGTCCCCATCATATTTCATGTTGCTTCTGTACCATTCAATAGTACCTCTCATAATACATGTGCCAAAAATAGTAGGCTGCTTTTAGATCATGAAGTTAGATTCCCTGGGAATGATTACAAAACCCAATATAGTCAATGTTCTTAGTTAAATGCCCTACTAAGGATATGATAACATTAGTGCCTCACCTTTCATTTTCTGAAAGGATACATTTTTGTAGAATTTTATATAGACATGGAAAGAATTCTCTTGCCAAATGTTCCTCAACCACTCAATAAAGCGATATAGGTAGTGATCATTTTAGGAAACATTTTTGTAGAAGTAAAGTCTCACTTAATTCAATTTGTTGAGTATGAAATGCCAAGTATATGCTAAGAACTATGCAGGAAATTTATAATTATTTCTTTTTAAAAATTTTACAAATACAATGATTTAGGAGAATATCAGACAGGCAAGCACCAGGGTAGATGCAAATTTTCTAAGGTCTGCTTTTCTTATGCATGGGCTACTGTTTGTAGGTCACTGGATATTCTGGGTTCTATAAATCTAAATGAAGTTACTGATTAGAAAGTTTGGGTATGTGGGGGATCAGCAGGAAGGGGAGGTCAAAAGGGGAAGGTGATGGGAGGTCAATATAATTGAAGTATAATATATACATGTATGAAAATAGAATGAAAAACCTATTAAAATCGTAAAAATGGGGTATGGAAGTAAGAAAGAGTAACAGAATGTGTGATTATGATGAAAGTACATTGTATGCATGTATGGAAATACCACAATGAAATCTCTTTGTATAAGTAATATACACTAATGAAAAGAATGCTAACAACTCTTATGACTCATGTCTTTTTAGTTCCTTTTCCCTGGAATAGTTAATTCTGCAGCTAATTATGAGGATACAAAAGACATCTTTTTTTCCTGGAGAACGGGGGAAGGTAGCAAATGGCTATTTTTCTTGAAGAGCCAGAGAACCTGGAGAGATAGTGAAAAGCAACTTTCCTCAGGAGGACAGGGAGAGACAACATTCACTGGACAATTGTTTTTAATCAGTTAGATGGCTTCAGTCAAAGCTATCTTTTACAATGAAACCAGTTTGACCTTTAAATTTTAAATGAATTAAAAGCAAGTTGAGCTAGAAAGTTTATCCAAGTTTTCCTTCAGTAACAAGTAATACCTTATAGACTCTTCCTATCAGAATTGATTTATTTTTCTTTCTTGTAACATCAAATTTCATATCCTGTTTCCAGTCTGGTTATGTCCTTCTCTCTACTTGGCCCTAGGAAACCAGTCCCATGTCTCTCTTTGTTGGAGTACTTAGATCAGTGTCTTGTCCAAGGAAGGTTGACAAGATGGATCAGCTACCTATGTAAGACTCACAAATGATTGTGAGGTCATTTGGATGGTGGAGGATCTAGGATTGACTTAAAACATGTACTTAGTGGTACTGAAGGATGGACTTCAGGAGGTCCCAAAAGGTGATAATTGACAAAGGAGACACTTCTCCTTCCCAGGATATCTGAGAGACATCTCCACCCTCAGGCAATACAAAAATGGGCTATAAAAACCCAATTTCCAACCTGACCCATGGGACCTCTGGTTTCCGGGTCCCCCTCCATGTCCCCATGCAGCCTTTCTCTTCTCTTCTCTACAAATAAAATCTTTCCCATCTCTGCTGCTAAAATCCACCTGTGCTTTCATTCTCAGAGTGGACCCAAGAACCCTAAACATCTGAAAATTCCTGCATGTCATCTGTGCATGATATTTGGCAACTACAAAAGGACACTTCTTTACCAGAGGTAGGTACAGGTTACACCAAACTGGAGGGGACTGCCTAGGAAGTGACTGTGATCGTCTGGCACTCTGATGGAGTCTGTCTTCCAGGAGAGACCCCCCACCACGGCTTAGCTATGGTGGACCTCTTGGGATGACTTTCTCTCTCTCTCTCTCTCTCTCTCTCTCTCTCTCTCTCTCTCTCTCTCGTTAAGGAGGGTTTCTCCCTCGGGAACCTGAGGAAAAGCTCTGAGCCCATTACAGCTGTAAGGCAGGAAAACTGTGAATTTGGTGGCTGTCCAGGGGCTTACACTGGACTGCCAATGCTAAGTGGGCAGAGCTAAACTTCAGTGCACTGAGGCTTTCTTTCCTCTCAGCTCTCAGCTCCCTGTCTCCTTAAACTCTCTCTCCTTTTCAGCTATGACCCACTAAAAGTCTGAAAATGGCCAGTGGAAAGGAAAGTTTCTCTTCAAGCTATAGGGTACTCTGGCTGGGGCAACTCCATGGTTACACTGAAAGCTGGAGATGCAACTTCCTGACCTGCCTGGAGGCTCCAAAGAGGACAAAGTATCTGACCCCTTCAATCAGATCTCTACACTTTGTTCATGGTTCCGGTGGACCAAGAGTGAACGTCAACCCTTGCTTCCAGTGCTCCAGTACTGTTTCTTGTATTATTGACCTGGTTAGCAGTGATGACCAATAATCCCTCATGCATTGAGCCTGGGAACTCTCTTTCCCCCAATCTTCTGCTTCTTCTTCTTCTTTTCCAAGTAAATCAGGATGAGAGTGGCCTCTCCCTCCTTGTTCTAAACAGCAATAGCAGTGGGATTCCTTTTTCAGCCTACATCCCTCATGACAGACACCAGAAAGTGCTATTCTCTAACTTGAGTTTAACTGTTTTTTTTAGACATCTGGTTAAGCACATTCTGTAGTCTGCCCTCAGGGGAAAAAGCAGTTATAGGGATAGACACCTCAATGGTCTTCTCCATTTTTGACCCTTACCACAGAAAAAACAAACAAAAAACCAATGCCTTCAGACACTCCCTCTCTTTTCATAGAAAATATATATGTCTCATAGGATATATAAGGGGACAAAGTCTACCTCATGAGGTCCCCATCCATGCCTCCTCTGGCCATGTAAGCCTTTTTGGTTACTTTGATGGAGTTGTTTTTAAATTACAGTCTTTCAGCTGGTAGAGGAAAACCAGGTACCTTGGTCACAAGGCAAACAGGCAAGTCAAAATGAATATATAAAAAATTGACCATGGGGCACTCTGGCACAGTGGCTGAAGCTGCATGTACCTAAATGTCTTCCACATGACCTTAGCCACAGGTGGCAGTGATGGGAGAGCATGGGAGAGAGGGATGCTCTCTACCACATAGAGTATCTCCTTATCTAGGTAAAAGGAGAAAACTTCTGTTAAGGTGATCAATTTTACCTTGCTTCCCTTTTTAGATGGGGAATCAAGTTTCAAGGATCCCAGAAGGATTCCCCCTTGCCTGCTTACTAAAATATTAATTTTAATGAAAATGACTCAAGTTTTACTGCACCCAGGCCTGGCCACAGTATCCTCTGGGAGATAAGGAGAAATGGCCAAAAGGAGGGAGCATTAATTATAATACTATTCTTTAATTAGGTATGTTCTGTAAAAAGTAGGGAAAGTGAACTGATGTCCCGTATATTCAACTTTTCTTTTTCTTAACAGACCACCCAAAATGGCTGAGCAAATGCAGGCTAGAAACCAAGACCATGGTGACCCTTTACAAAAAGCCCCCAAACTCCCTTGAGGAACCAGAACCAAAAACCATCTAATGCCCAGGGCCCCCAATAGTGTCAAAGGGGGCCTCCCCCATGACAAAAATCATATCTATCTTCTCTGGGAAAACAGTGAGTACTAGATCAGGCAGGTAGAGCTGGGGTTGATTATCACTTAGATAAATGTGACCCTATAGGCCTATGTCAGACTGGGTCCTTAGGGGAAGAGGAGGGGGAGGGAAAAGAAAGACAAAGACACTGGATACCTAAATGGGAACTCTGATTCCCAATTCCAACAGGAGATCAGGCAGTGCCTATGTATGATCCTGAGTGGGACCCTGAAAATGACAAGGATGAATGGACCTGTAACAACTTCATCCAGTGCATTATTGAGGGCTTAAGGAGAGCCAGGATAAAACCCCTTAATTACTCCCAAGTCATGGCTGTATAGCAAGGACCCTTAGAAACCCCAGTAGCTTTCCTACAGAGCTTTAAGAATACTTTACAAAAGCATACCAACATTGTACCAGCACAGGAGGAGGAGATTGTCCTAAAAGATAGGTTTCTAGCATAGGTCAACCCCAGATATTCATAGAAAGCTTCAAAAACTGGTGGCTGAGGGAAGCAGCGATCTAGACCAATTGGTCCATATAGACACATCTGTATACTATAATAAGGACTTAGAAAAAGAAAAGAAGGACATGGAGAGGGAAAAGAGGAAGGATAAATGGCAGGAGGCTCTGATTGCAGTGCTCAGAGAGATACCCTCCCTGGGGCAGAGTCCAAACCGGAGGACATGTTTTCAATGTGGACAGGCTGGCCATTTTAGGAGGGAGTGCCCCTAGAGGAAGCTATTTCTGGGACCTTGCCCCATTTGTTGGGGAAATCATTGGAAAGCACAGTGTCCTTGGTTCCAAGGGGAACAGAGACCAGGTCCTCCCACTCAATGATAGGTCCCGGGGCCTCCCATCCAGGCTCCTGTAACCACCATAAAAGCAGAGAAACCCTGGGCTTACTATTGAAAAGCACAAGGTCAGCCTCCTTATTGATAATGGAGCCAACATTTCAGCTATTCCTTTCTCACCTGGACCCAGGTCCTCCAAGAAAATTACTGTTTGGAGCATATCAGGCCAGCCCCTAGACTGTCATTTCACTCAGCCTCTAGCCTGCTCCTGGGGCAATTTCCACTTCTGTCACTCCTTTTTAATTATTCCAGAAACCCCTACTCCTCTGCTAGGGTGAGACCTTCTACCTAAGTTGGGGGTACAGCTCCTTTTACCCCCAGGAGAGCACTTTTGCTTGTCCCTGATAGAGGAACAAGTAGACCCCCAGGGTGTGGACGGATGGACATACCATGGGATGGGCACAAACAGTGGTCCCAGTCCTAATTCATCTCAAAGACCCTTCTTGGTTTCCCCATCAAAAACAATATCCTTTAAAGCCAGAAGTTAGGGAGGAACTAATTCCCATAATCAAAGACTTAAAAAGACAGGGACTGCTAATAGAATGCTCCAGCCCATATAATACTCTTATTCTCGGTGTCAGGAAGGGACATAACAAATGATGGCTAGTCTAAGATCTCTGCTGATCAATAAAGCAGTAGTACCTCTCCACCCAGTAGTTCCAAATCCCTATACACTTTTAGCCCAATACCTCCAGGTACTGCTTACTACTCTGTCCTGGACTTAAAGGGTGCCTTTTTTTTAAATTATGCATTCCCTTACATCCTAAAAGTCAAGCTATCTTTGCTTTTGAGGACCCCACACAAAAGGCTGGACAGGTCACCTGGACTGTCCTCCCCTAGGGATTCAGAGACAGCCCCCATCTCTTTGGGTTGGCTCTAACCTAAGACTTGGCAGAGTGGCAATATCCACAAGCTACTCTGCTACAATATGTAGATGACCTCCTGCTCCATGTACTGACTAAGCCTGTCATTTTATGAGCCACTGAATCCTTACTAAACTTCCTAGGAGATAGAGGATATAAAATCTCTAAAGAGAAAGCCCAATTGTGTTGGTCTAGGATTATATATTTAGGTCTTGTCCTGGAGAAAGAAATGAGGGCTCTAGGAGAAGATAAAATCCATCTGATCCTGACATTTCCTCTACCTAAAACTCTAAAACAATTGAGGGCCTTTTTGGGGGTGACAGGACACTGTAGAATTTGGATCCTGGGATATGTAGACCTAGCCAGGCCCTTATATCAAATTCTTAAGAAATCACAAGAGGATCCCCAGCCCTTTATTAAATGTTATGACAAGTCAGAAAATGCATTCCACCAGTTAAAAAAAAGGCCCTTATTATAGCTCCAGTCTTGGGTCTCCCAGTACAGGACAAGTTTCAATTATATGTCTATGAACAGGGAGGACTGGCCCTGGGAATGGTGACTCAGCTTCAGAGCATCACTCCCCAGCCAGTGGGCTACTTAAGTAAAGAATTAGATCAGGTAGCCAAGGGATGGCTAGAATGTCTTCAAGCACTACAGTTAGCCTTCTAGTGCCTGAAGCTCAAATACTTATCCTAAACTGGCCCCTGACAGTCTATACCCTACACTTCCTAGGGGGAATTTTAAACTCAAAAGGAGAACTTTGGCTATCTGACAGCCATTTACTTAAATACCAGACCCAGCTTCTGGGAGGGACAGAAATAACTTTAAGGAACTGTTAGAGTCTAAAGCCTGCATCCCTTCTACCAGAGAAAGAGGGAAATCCTGAACACTCATGTGAGGAGGAACTTATGGAGAAATATGCTGCCTGACCTGACTTAACTGATCAGCCCTTTAAAAGCCCAGATCTAGAATTATACACTGATGGCAGTTCCTTTGTCAAGAATGGTGTCAGACATGCAGGATTTGCAGTTGTGACAGAATTTGGCATCCTCAAATCAGGTTCTCTTCCTCCTAATACAAGTGCTCAGTTGGCAGAATTAGTGGCCCTAACAGAAGGCCTAAAACTGTTGAAAGAACAGAAAGTCAACATCTATACAAGTTCTAAGTATGCCTTCTTGATTCTGGATGTTCATGCAGCCATCTGGAAGGAAAGGGGAATGCTAACTACAACAAGAACATCTTCCCATAGAAATAAAAGGCAGGTTACTCTAATAGTTTCAGGGATAACAGCACTGGTTGCATCCCTAGCGGGAATCAGCTCTGGGGTGATTGCCAATCATGTAACTGCAAAAAACCTAACCAAAGTAGTAGACAGCACCTCAGACCAGGTAGGTCTTGCCATTAGGGACATACAAAGGTCTTTGTTGTCCCTTGCCTGTATGGTCATGGATCACTGCCTGGCCCCAGATTTTCTTTTGGCTAAATAAGGAGGGGTATGTGCCATCACCAATACTTACTGTTGCACATATATAAAACACTTCAGGCAAGTGTTGTAGAGGAACGTGCAGACTACCTTCTCTAACGGCTAAGTGACTCCAGGAACAGTCCCTTGAAACTCAGGTTTCTACACAGGTATGAGACCAAATAAAATCCTGGCTCCCTTCCAGCACATGGTTCCCACCCTTTCTGGGGTCTATAGTTGCCATTATTCTCTTACTTGTGTTTGGGTTTTACATTTTAAACTTACTTGTCAAGTTTGTGTCCTCTCACCTAGAATCCATCAAACTATAGATGCCCCTGATGGAGATGAAAATGACTTGCTGTCATGGTCTCCTCAATAACTCCTCTCGTGGTCAGCCCTGATGCTCCTGGCCCCTTCGTTGCCCCCTGTCAGCAGGAAGCAGTCACTAAATAGACTTCATTGTCCCTATCCCTAACAGCAATTAGGGTGATCACTGAGAGGGGGGAATTGAAGGACAGACTGCAGGAGGTCCCAAAAGGTGATAATTGGCCAAGGAGACACTTCTCCTTCCCAGGAAATCTGCAAGACATCTCCACCATCAGGCAGTACAAAAATGGGCTATAAAAACCCAATTTCCAACCTGACCCATGGGACCACCAGTTTCCAGGTCCCCCTGCATGCCCCCATGCAGCCTTTCTCTTCTCTTCTCTACAAATAAAATCTTTCTGACCTCTCTTGCTTGAGTCTACCTGTGCTTTCATTCTCAGAGTGGACCCAAGAACCCTGAACACCTGAAAATGCCTGCATGCCATCTGTGCATCAATATATTCCTAGAAAATTGTTACTGAGCCATCTATGTACTGGCAGGAAAACATTGATCTTTGTGGAAAGGTTGCATCTATCAATTATTTCAGTATTTTACTTGACAATTCATTGTAATTTATATCATCTTTCTTTTTCTTGTGGTACTGGGGTTTGAACTCAAGGCCTTCACCTTGAGCTACTTCACCAGCCCTTTTTTGTGAAGGCTTTTTTCAAGATAGGGTCTTGTGAACTATTTTGCCCAGGCTGGCTTTAAACTGCGATCCTCCTGATCTCTGCCTCCTGAGTAGCTAGTTTTACAGGTGTGAGCCACTGATGCCAAGCTTATATTATCATTTATGTTGAGTATTTTATTTTGATTTGCTTATTTCCTAGAATGCATTTGCTCAATTAAGTTAATTTCATTTTGCTTAAGAAATTTGCAGCAACCGAGCAATGTGTGTCTGAGTGTGTGTCTGTATGCCAAATGTATATATGCACACATGTAATTTCCCCTGCATGTATTTGACACTGTGAAATTTAAAAAGACAATTAACTAAACTGTATGTTTTTTAAAAGAACTTAATGTTCTTCAATTGTTTATCCACAATTTTTTTTGTGTGTTTTCATTTATATGCTCTTTGAAAATAATTCTTTCCCTTGGCAGTTTCTTGATCTATTTGTATGTTGGTTTGACAACAAGAGGATGGATTTCTTTATAATCATAAACAAATTTGAAATTGTATATGAAGAATGACAAGTTGTAAGAAAGCCTCACTGCTCATTTTTTCCTTCTCCTCAAGATGGAATTAAGTCAATCAATTCTACACTATTGATTTAAGTGGGATGACATATTAAAGCTTGTGTATGTGACAGGCGTGATCATGTATATATATATATATATATATATATATATATATATATGTATATATATATATATATTTGCAGCAGGATAGTGGGCAGCCAAAGTGACAGTTTAATGCATCTTGAAAGACAAAGATATTTGCACTAATTCATAAAGAATAAAAGGATTAACTCAATTTTTACTAAGTCAATAAAAGAACATACATAAAAAGAGCTTTTTAAAATTATTTTAAATGTTTAGTTGACTCGGTATCTTAATGGAATAAAGTCATTCTTTTATCACATATATCACATTTGTCTATATGTAGCAATATTCACACCAAACATTTGATTATTTGCAAATTGATTATTACTTTAACTAACTGAATAATAGCTTATGACATCTGCTTTTTTTTTTGATATTTAAATGAATTTATTTGGTTAGGACTAACCTTTTTAAATAGTCAAAAGCCCGATAAAGTTAGCAGAACACAAGCAATTACCTCAATAAAAACAAAAATCTCTCCTATAAGCCAATTTTTAGCAATTACTAAGAATAGCATACTTTTTTAAGACAGAGAATTTGTGATAGCTTTATAAATTATGACATCTGCTTTAATCACCAATTTGAATCAACCCTAGGGCTAGAATTTGACCAAGATAATTGCCAAAAATCTTGCCCAGAAAATGTTGGCTTATTGACATGACACTTAGTTCTACATGAAATTCCAGTTTCTTTTCAAATGTATTGCTTCTTCATAAATCTCTAGGTTCTTTTCTCCCTGGCAGTCCTTTTCTTCTCTTGAAAGTCATCTGAATGTTTTTTGGTAAAACCTGATGTGGTTCTGTCCATAACACCATTAAACTTGTAAAGAAAACACATCTATCAAATTATTAGTTTAATATTTTAAAGACAAATGTGAGTATTTTGCTAAATTCTATTTGCTATTTCAAATTTAGCACAGCTCATTTGTATTTTGGAAAACTGTAAGTCTAAATTCACTTTGTTATTTCTGATTTTCTATTTTGGTATGTTGAGGCTCCTTGACTAAAACAAAATTCATGAATTTTGCACGAAGATGGAGACTTCTTTTTGCTTTTGCTCAATTCAACAGTTAAAGACATTCTAACCTTTATTTTTATATCTTGCCACATTTCAAAAGATAATCAGGTGAGTTTTTAGAAACACATTAAAATGTACAGAAGTAGACAGAAATTTTTCTTGATTTTATTGTGTTGCATTATTGTAATAATGCCATCAAATGAACTAGTTAATTATCATTGCTATTTGTATATTTTTTGTATATAATACAATGTATACCTAATGTAATTTGTATATTCATTGTAAACAATGTATCATTGTATATATCCTATAATTACCCTACAGCAACAAATTCAATATCTTAGTGGGCAATAGATATTTTTTCCCTAAGCTATATCTAGTGCAGGTCGGTAGCAGTGGTCAGAGACCCAGGTTCACAGAAGCGATACCATTTTGTGACATTAGTATCTTAGAAAATGGATCACTGTGGCAGGCAAGACAGCTTGGGCAACCTACATCCACCCACTCTTGTTCCTCAAACCAGAAGTGGCATACTTTACTCTTGCTAACTGTTGAAAAGTTCCTGCATATTGGTGACAGGCATGTTTCTGTCCATCCACATGGGTTGGTGATCTCAGTTCCATTGTCAGGACATTCAGAGTAGTTATTTCCACCATAAAGTGTCAGGCTTTTTTAGACTTTAGATTATCCTGTACAAGCCTGTGCTGTGTCTGTCTATACTAGCACTCATATAAATATCAATTTTCCAAAAAAATAATTTGTATCAATAGATTTGTATAATTTGTTAAGATTTGATTAAGACCCTAGAAATTCTAAAAAGACAAAAATTTTAATGATCACTTATGTATGCTGAAAGCATGGGTAAGTCAGTTTTGAATGGTTCAATCCTCAAGATTCTTATTGATGAGACAGGTCTTGTGGCTCAGTTAAGAAAGTTTTGATTATTATAGACTTCCAGGTTAACAGCTCTTTAACCTATAAGTCTGCATGGTGTGCAGGTTGAATAGTTTCTAATGGAGGGTGCCAAGTTTTGATGTTTGTCAGTATGGCAGTGATGGATTCAATGCCAGGGAGACACATTAAAATGGAACCTTGGTCTTCAATCAGCTGTCAGTTTTTTAGCATGCATGGCAAAACCCAAAATGTCATCTGGGCTTGGCTGGATTTCTGATGGATTGGATTGCCTCAAAGTGGAGCCAAGGTATTTGGTTTTCACATGGAACTAGAAGCCATCAATCATTCCACATGAATGCTATACATAGTCATCAATGTTTGGTGGTAGAATCACTCCTAGGAAAGCTTTGGCCAACTGTGGTCAGTTAGAGTTATAATCTGATAATGACAGCAGTGCCTGTGAGGTTGAATGTTTCTATAATCATGAGCCATAAACATTTTCAAATGAATACCCAAATCATTACACTTCAAATTGACTAAAAGACACATGCAGGAATGAAGTAGCAGTATTTATTAGATCTAAATCTTAAATACAGTTCTTTGAAGAAATAAAAGTAATTGTCTAAATTTTTCCAAAGACTGTTCAAGTATTATTGTTGTAACAGCTGTTCTAGGAACATGTGTATATCATCCATCTGTCTAGTATCCAAATCTAATTTCTCTTGTTGTATTATCATTGCAGTAGTGTCTGAGGTTATACCTGTAATGTTTGTTTTAAAGAACTGTGTATTTTATTCTAGAGCTGTTTATAAAAGAGTGGTGACATTTTCACACCTTTTGATATGCGATTTTATTTCCCTCTATTTCTTTTTATTTCACATTGTTTATATTCCCATTATAGATACCAGTAGAAGTGATTACTTGGAAGAATACAAAGCTTCCACAGATTTCAAAATTGGTGGCTTACAGAAAATATAAAGCATGATGCTTCCAGTATTTATTAAAAATGCTGATTCTAAATGGCAAAAAAATTAAAAACATTCCAAATGGAGAGCAATGAGGAGATCAATTGGGAGAATTCATATCAAGATTTTGAAAGAGTCTATCTTTTTAATTAAATCTCAAGATTAGGACGAAACTTATTTCTCTGTTCCAGGATGCATTCAATTATCTGAAGCTTAAATTCTAACTTTTGCCCTGGCTTCCTTATTTAATAATATACAAGCTAGTAAACTTTGAATTATTAAGTTTATTTAATGGAAATTTATAAATTCACATATCTTTCATACCACAATGATTCAATATTACAAAAGAGAAAATAAATTGGTTTAATATGATCAATTAAGTAAATACTTGCTCAAAAATTTTTATGCTCAAAACAGAAACAAAACAAATCAATGGCAAAGGAATTAATTTATGGATGTTCACTGGTATATGACAAATATCATTGTTTCCATGATTTAAGATATCTTTCAGTTCCCTAAAATTTAGCTATGAAATAAAATTTAATATATTTTTAGATCATAAATATAGTCCTGTGTAGGTGTTTCCCTTATACATGAAGTGAAAGTTCTTCTTCTTATTATTAAATTAGTTATCCCATAAAACAAAGGATCATGATATGACATACAATGCAAGCATTTACATCCCCCTATTACTTAGTGAGTTCCTCATGTATCTGTCAATGTACTATTCAAGGACTCTTTATTCTACAGTCTTAAGTAAAAATGCACAAGGTTGGTGAATAGGTTATTATTTTTCAAAGAAGGGTGTGAGGTTAATATCATTTTATGAGAGAATGACCTTTTAATGAAATGCCTGTGATCTGTTGTTATTTAGTTTAATTTTTACTTCTGAAGGGGAAAATTGGTGTATAAATTTTCTCTCTTTGGAAGTGCATTAGTTACTATGGTGACAATTTCATTGGCAGAAACAGAATTTTCAAAGTCTCACATGTATAATATAAGCTTAATTTAAGCACCAGATTGGAATGCACAGCTTTGCAGTTAGAAATAAAGACAATTACATAGAAGTAGTTCAATTGTAGGGAGGTGGGGGTAGTGGTCATGAAATATCTCTATCTCCGTACATCCAAAGCAAGGACCTAATTTGGACTTCCATAAGGGAATTTGACTTTAGGTTGTGAAAACTCTTTTAAAAAGTCTATTATACCAAATTTAAAATCAAATTCCTTGGGTTCAATATAATTTTTAAAAACTTACTGGATTCAGTGCTTTCTTTTGGACTAGATATAATCAGTCCATCTGCATTTATTCATCTGCATATATTTGTTAAAACCAAGAATCAGTCTAGTCTTTCTGACATTAACAATCTTTCCTTATGTTTATTCTTTACAGATTGATTAGATATTCTGCTTTGCCAATGGTTGTCCATTTATTAAAGAATTAAACAGGAAGGTCCCAGAATAAGTTCATGACATACATGAAATCAGTCTGGAAAGGAACAAGGAAGATTTTTAAGTGGGGATGCTTTTTCAGACTCATCTCATAACGGAGATTAACCAGAGTATTCCAGATGTCAGGGGATTTCAGGAAGCTGTTACAGTCTCTCAACATGCATCAGTTAAAAAACAGTCACTGCTTTCTCTTTCCTCCCAAGTGGCAGATGGAGGGTAAAATGATTGATAATATCCAAGCCAGAGCACATAGCTTAGTGTAAGAGTCAAATAGACCAGAAACCCAGAACTGGTTACGATTGCTTTCCTGGCTGCAATCTACCCCATCCATGCAGTAGCAGCAAAGATGATGCATTTCCTAGGGGCAGCTAGCACTCAGGTTTTTAGCAGTCAGGAAAGTCTCATCACTCCTCATGGGCCAAGTAAATAAACACATGAAAAGATCACCTGGAGGGAATTATCAGAAGTTGTGTTTCCTTTGTCAGCAGCTCCACGCACAAGAAGTAAATGCAGCCTTCTCCAGGTCAATGAGCTTGTTTTGCAATTCTCTGTTCCACCATTGAAGGACAATGACATCCTCCTTCAGGACTCTGCTTTCTGGTTCTAATCTGTACCCTTCCATCACCATCTGAGATCTCTGTGGACTGAACTAGTCACCCTCCTTATCCTTCGTATATGCATGACCAGTGGTTATATAGACACTGGGAGATTGCTCTCTTTTTCCCTTGGGCTCGCTCCTCCCTTTGACCTCTCTCCATATTTACTTTTCTAAGGTCCTTTCCAGGGTAAGGCTATGTCTGCATTTTCTGCTCTTTATTTAAATTGGCAAGTACTCCTACGTAAGTCACAAGGTAATGCAAATTAGTTAACTTTGAAGACAAAATTTGGTGTTAATGATGGAGTTGGTGGTGAGGAAGAAGAGGTTATCTTTCATTGAACCTTCAGTATTTATCCAAAATTCTTTATTGGTATTTGATGACTTGTTTTAAAAATTCCCACACCACACAGTGAAGACTTCAAAACTTTTTATTCTTTGCAAGAAACCAAATCCTACTCCTCTCATTCACCTAAATAACCTCTCCTTCTCTTGATGGAGAGCATAAGACCCTCTAATTTGGACTCTCACATTTCCTCTTGGGCATCTTGAATCATCCCCTGTAGTTTGGGAGATGTATCAGTCTGTCACTCTGAGTCCAGCTTGTTTCCTTGTGCCTGTCCTGTCTTGTTTCATTTCTTTGGGGCTCCTGTTTCCATGGTAGGTCTTTTCTTTCTTCCCTGATTAATGTTCTGTTCACTGGCTCATCCCCCTCTGCCTGCATACAAGTTCAAATATCTTTATATTTAAATGTACTTTGGAACCTTTTGTCTTTTCAAGGGACCTCTTCTTGTTCATTGAAAAACTAGCCAAGATTGTTCTAGACTTGTTTCCACTGTGTGACAGATTGCTCAATCTCTGACTCTGGAAATCTGGTCTTGGTTTCAAGAACTCCACTGAAACATCTGTGGTGATTGATGCTTTTCTGAGGCAATATTCAGCAGTTCCTCTCCTACCTTGCTGACAGCTTTTGACCTTTGTCACTCCTGGAGAGTAAAGTCTTGTTTTATCTACATTTCTGGTGTTTTTGCCAGTCATTTTTCTACCATTATGCACTTTTAAAAGTTAATCTTATGACTACCATGGGTTCAATAATAGCCTCTGTGCAGATAATGTTTCAGTTCTGAATCTTGAAGTCTGTTTCTAATTCCCTGTAAGTCTTCTGATTTTGGAGCAGTGCCTAAAGATCCACAAGCTTGATCACACCATTTCTCCTTCAGATGCATACGTTCTGAATTCTGATTTCTCTTATTGACCAGATATTCTTTTAGTTCTCACATCCCTGTTTCTGTTCACATTCATTCTGTTCCTGTTGATTTTACTATAACTCCTGACACAGCCTTCCCATATTTATTTGCAGTACTACTGCCTTCATTTACGTTTTGATTGTCCATAGCTTAGATTATCCAATTGATGCTTATCATGTCTCTCCTCCAGTGCCTTCAAACTTCAATATCACCTATACAGCCTGGATGAATCTTCTTAAAGCAAAACTCTGTTTATGCTATAACTTGTCATTTAAACTGAAGTTTCAGGAGGTGCTAGATCACAAGCAGATTTTTAAAGGAAAGACCACAGAATCAATTTTACAACTGAAATTCTCCGTCCTTAAAGAAGGCTTTGACAAGTTGAGAGATAAAGCCAGGAGATGAGGAGGAGGACAGTACTATTTTTTTTTTATTTTTTAATCTATTTATTTTATTTTTTATTTTATTCATATGTGCATAATATGTTTGGGTCATTTCTCTCCCCTTCCCTGTGCCCCCTCCTTTACTCCCCCACCCCCTCCATTTCTCTCCCTATCCCCTTGCTACCAGACAGAAACTATTTTGCCCTTATCACAAAATTTGTTGTAGAGAGAGTATAAGCAATAATAGGAAGGAACAAGGGCTTTTCTAGTTGAGATAAAGATAGCTGTACAGGGAGTTGACTTACATTGATTTCGTGTGCATGTGTGTTACCTTCTAGGATAATTCTTTTTGATCTACCCTTTTCTCTAGTTCCTGGTCCCCTTTTCCTATTGGCCTCTGTTGCTTTAAAGTATCTGCATTAGTTTCTCTGTGTTGAGAGCAACAAGTGATATCTAGTTTTTTGGGTGTCTTACCTAACCTCATACCTCCCTTGTGTGCTCTTGCTTTATCATGTGCTCAAAGTCCAATCCCCTTGTTGTGTTTGCCCTTGATCTAATGTCCACATATGAGGCAGAACACACAATTTTTGTTCTTTTGGGGCAGGCTAACCTCACTCAGAATGATGTTCTCCAGTTCCATCCATTTACTTGCAAATGATAAGATTTCATCCTTCTTCATGGCTGCATAAAATTCCATGTGTATAAATACCACATTTTCTTAATCCATTCATCAGTGGTGGGGCATCTTGGCTGTTTCCATAACTTGGCTATTGTGAATAGTGCCGCAATAAACATGGATGTGCAGGTGCCTCTGGAGTAACCTGTGTCACATTCTTTTGGGTATATCCCCAAGAGTGGTATTGCTGGGTAGTATGGTAGATCAATATTTAGATTTTTAAGAAGCCTCCAATTTTTTTTCTAGAGTGGTTGTACTAGTTTACATTCCCACCAGCAGTGTAAGAGGGTTCCTTTTTCCCCACATCCTTGTCAATACCTGTTGTTGGTGGTGTTGCTAATGATGGCTATTTTAACAGGGGTGAGGTGGAATTTTAGTGTGGTTTTGATTTGCATTTCCTTTATTGCTAGAGATGGTGAGAATATTTTCATGTATTTTTTGGCCATTTGAATTTCTTCTTTTGAGAAAGTTCTCTTTAGTTCACTTCCTTTTTCTTTATTGGTTCAATAATTTTGGGGGAATTTAGTTTTTTGAGCTCCCTATATATTCTGATTATTGGTCCTTTGATGTGAGCTGGCAAATATTTTCTCCCACTCTGTGGGTGGTCTCTTAAGTTTAGAAACCATTTCTTTTGTTGAGCAGAAGCTTTTTAGTTTTATGAAGTCCCATTTATCTATGCTATCTCTTAGTTGCTGTGCTGCTGGGGTTCCATTGAGAAGGTTCTTACCTATACCTATTAATTCAAGAGTATTTCCTACTCTTTTCTGTATCAACTTTAGAGTTTGTGGTCTGATATTAAGATCCATGATCGATTTTGAGTTAATCTTGGTATAGGGTGATATACATGGATCTAGTTTCAGTTTTTTGCAGACTGCTAACCAGTTTTCCCAGCAGTTTTTGTTGAAGAGGCTGCTATTTCTCCATCATATATTTTTAGTGCCTTTGTCAAAGATAAGTTGGTTATAGTTGTGTGTCTTCATATCTGGTCCTCTGATTCCACTGGTCTTCATGTCTGTTTTTGTGGGAGTACCATGCTGTTTTTATTGCTATTGCTTTGTAATATAGTTTGAAGTCAGGTATTGTGATACCTCCTGCATTGTTCTTTTTACTGAGTATTGCCTTGGCTATTCGTGGCTTCTTGTGTTTCTAAGTAAATTTAACGGTAGATTTTTCAATCTCTTTGATGAATGTCATTGGGATTTTGAAGGGAATTACATTAAACAAGTAGATTGCTTTTGGTAGTATAGCCATTTTTACTATGTTGATTCTACCAATCCATGAGCATGGGGGATTTCCCCACTTTGTATAGTCTTCCTCAATCTCTTTCTTCAGGAGTTTATAGTTTTCCTTGTAGAGGTCATATACATCCTTTTTATGTTTACTCCTAGGTATTTGATTTTTTTTGAGTTCTAGTTTTAATGCATTGTGATCAGATAGAATCATGGTATAATTTCTATTTTCTTACATTTGCTGAGGCTTGCTTTATTGCCTGGGATATGATCTATTTTGGAGAAGGTTCTGTGGACTGCTGAGAAAATGTATATTGGGTGTGTTGACATTGGGTGCATATAGGTTAATAATTGTTATATACTTTTGGTCTATTTCCCCTTTTATTAGTATGGAATGTCCTTCTTTATCTCATTTGATCAATGTAGGCTTGAAATCTACTTTGTCAGAGATAAGTATTGCTACTCCTGCCTGTTTTCGGGGGCCGTTGGCTTTGTAAATTTTCTTCTAGCCTTCATCCTAAGCCTATGCTTATTTCTATTGATGAGATCAGCCTCCTGTAAGCAACAAATTGTTGGATGTTCCTTTTTAATCCAGTTTGTCAAACAGTGCCTTTTGATGGGGGAATTAACTCTGTTAACATTAAGTGTTAGTATTGACATGTATGTGGTGATTCTTGTCATTTAGTTGTCTTAATTGTTTGAGGGTTTGATTGTGTGTACCTAAGTTGATGTTACTCTCTACTTTCTTGCTTTTTCTTTTCCTGTAGTTTGGTGCTGCCTGCCCTTTCATGGTTATGTTGGGTTTCACTTTCTGTGTGCAGAATCCCTTGAAGAATCTTTTGTAGTGGTGGCTTTGTGGTCATATATTGTTTTAGTTTTTGCTTATCATGGAAGACTTTTATTGCTCCATCTATTTTGAATGATAGTTTTGCTGGGTAGAGTATCCTGGGGTTGAAGTTATTTTCATTCAGTGCCCGGAAGATTTCACCCCATCCTCTTCTTGCTTTTAATGTTTCTGTTGAGAAGTCTGCTGTGTTTTTGATGGGTTTACCTTTGTGTGTTATTTGTTTTTTCTCTCTTACAGCCTGCAATATTCTTTCTCTAGTCTCTGAAATTGTTTTAATGATAATATGTCATGGGGTAGTTCTATTTTGGTCAGGTCTGTTTGGTGTTCTGGAGGCTTCTTGCACTTGTATGGGATTTGGGAAATTTTCTGTTATTATTTTGTTGAATATATTACGTATTCCTTTTTCTTGCACCTCTTCTCCTTCTCCAATGCTCATTATTCTCAGGTTTGGTCTTTTGATGGAGTCAGTGAGTTCTTGCATTTTCTTTTCACAGGTCTTGAGTTGTTTAACTAATAGTTCTTTGGCTTTTCCTTTAATTACCATTTCATCTTCAAGTTCTGAGATTCTGTCTTCTGCTTGTTGTAGTCTGCTGTATTGGCCTTCCATTTTGTTTTGCATTTCTGTTTCATTCTTTTTTCTGAGGTTTTCATTATCCTGAGTCTTTTTCTCTTTAATAGTGTCTATTTTTGACCTGAGTTCATTTATCTCTTTATTTACCATTTTCTTTGTTTCACTTTGGTGTTTATACAGTGCTTCTATAGTTTCTTTTATTTGTTCTTATGCTTTCTCAAATCTCTATTTTTGTTGTCTTGAAATTTCTTGAGTGTCTCCTGTACATTTTGCTTGACCATATCCAGTATCATCTCTATAAAATTCTCATTAATTACTTGCAGGATTTCTTCTTTCAGAGTGTTCCTATGGGCTTTATTGAGTTCTTTGGCATAGTTTATCTTCATTTTGTTGGAGTCTTGATCTGGGTATCTGTTTTCTTCATTTCCCTCTGGTTCCTGTACTAATTTATTACTGGAGGGAAAATGGTTTCCCTCTTTTTTCCGTCTTCCCATCATTGTCCTTGCTATTGTTACTGTCCCTGTACTGTGTATAATTAATATTGTCTAGCTTGTAATAATAACAATGGTGATATCTAGAATGGAAGGGTGAGTGGTGAGGGAAAGCAAAGAAGGTAAAGAAAAAGAGAAAAAACAAAACAAACAAATAAACAAAGAAAAACTAAACAAACATACACACACACAAAAAAAGAACAAAGCCAAAGAAATACACAAGGAGAGATAGTGGACTAATCAATGGTAAGCTAAACAGGCATGAGAGAGACAGAGAGAGGATAATAATAGTAAAAAAAAAAATCCCCAAGTTCAAATGCAATAAAGTTTCCGTCTTAATAATTTTGGTGTTAGTCTTTCTGCCTCCAGTCCTGAAGATTTCTCAGTATCTGAGAAGAAGTTCTGTCATTTTCTCATCAAAGGGGAAAAAACAAAAAACAAAAAAACCCAAAACAAAACAAAACAAAAAATATCCCAAGTTCAAATGCAACTAAGTTTCAGTTAGTCCTTCAGCATCCAGTCCTAGTTTGTCATTGTCTCATCAAAGGAAGAGAAAAAAGAAGAGGGAGTCTGGAGACAGCTTTTTGAATGTCTATCTGAGGCTATTGTTCACCTGCCTCTTACTGTCAGCCATCTGCTGCTGCAGGCTTTGTTTATTTAGAATTATCCTGGATGCATACTCCTTTTGTTTTCTCCAGTATGCAGCCCTACCCGCCTTTTGCAATTGCACACTTTTTTTTAAATTTAGAGTTCCCGTTTGGAGTGCCTCTCCCCCACTCTCCCCTGGAGTGTGCCACACTTGGGCAGCTGTTACAAGCCTTCCCCTCTCCAAGCACACTGGGGGAGGTGGTGCCACACCAGTCTTCTCTGACCGGCTTGTTTATTTACAGTTCCATGAGGGAGTACCCCTCCCCCACTCTCTGGAGCCTCCCGCTCTCTTTGCTACATGTCTTTTTTTTTCAGCTGCTTGTTTATTATTCAGTTTGTTTTTTTCTCTTTTTTTTCCCCTGGGTGGGGGTCAGTCTGTCAGGGGGCTATGTTGATTTGTCCCAGGTTTGTCTGTGGGAGTACTGTGTGCCGCTTAGCTCACCTGGTGGTCTGCTTCTCCCAAGCAGGTTAGGTGCTGGCATCTGGCAGCACGAGAGCCCTCCTGGTTTTTACATTTAATGTGGAGTGGGGATGTTATGTGCAGGCTGGGGGTGTGGAGGTGTCAGAGTTTTGCCTGTTCTTGGTTTTTCCTGCAAGGTGTATCTCCAGCATCTCTCCAAGATTTTACTTTAGGAAGAGCTCTTTCTGCTTCCTCCTTCTAGTCCCCATCTTCCCAATTTTAAGGATGGTACTATTGAAGAGCACTATGCTGTGATCCAACTTCCTGCAATGTGTAGAGATGGGGACTCTTCAAGACTAGAGTGGTGCTCCCATGGGCCCAGTCAGAGTCCTCACTGTGCCTTTGAAAGACACTGATGGTATGCAGCTCCTGGGAGAGCAAACTGTAGCAGCCTGTGACAGCAGAGGAGAGGGTTGTGCTCTGGATTCCAGTGCATGTCACTCTTGGCAGGAACACCAGCCTGGCCTGGATTAAAAGATGATTCTGCTCAAGAGAGAAGATGTTATAGTGACGAGCCAAGTAGAATGGTGTAAGGAGTATTTTTAGGAATAGAGGACTTTCCACTGATGGGGAAAGCTAATTGAAAGCAAGGTCTAACTTTTGTCAAAGTTGTTACAGGCCCATAATAGATTCTGGAGAAAGTGCCATGAGAAGAGGAGTAAAAAGTCATGGACAAGCAGCTGCTAGGTCCAGAAATTATGATGTCATTTCATAATAGTAGTAGACAAGGTCAGATTTTTCCAGCCACTAAATACTAGGTTTCTTCACCTCCCAAGTTCTTTCCTTCTGCCCTTTTCAACCTGGCAGAATCAGAAGCATCAGCCATCAAGGGGGACAAAGGACCATGAAGCAGAGAAAAACAGCAGTCACAGACTGGCTGTTGATCTCAAGCAGCCCATTTGCAGCTGGAGAGGAAGGTGAGAATTATAGCTGGATGAAGGTTGAAGAGAAGAACAATGTATTAAACTGAATAGTTTTTTAAAGTAAAGGTTCTTTGGTTGCAATTTTTAATTTATTCTTATTGTTGTACTGGGTGGGGGTACATTGTGGTATTTACAAAAGTTCTTAAAATATATCAAATATTTCATATTTGTTTTAACTGGATAGTTTTGATCATAAGTTTAAGATTGAATCTGGGACAAGTATATCTATTTCAGTTATCTAAGAGTGACCAAAAGAGGTATGAGACTTGACAGAGTTTTCTTTCGAGGGTAGAAGGATAGCCCCATTGAGCAAACTTAAAGAGAATTAGTTGAGAGTTCCCTTGAAAAGATAAAGATGCTTCTGAGATGTCATCCTGTGGATTCTGTTTGTGTGGTGATCTAGCAAGTCACTGAACCTTTCCAAGCATTCACTAAAATATAACAGATGGAGCATGGTGATTCCAGAGAAATTTCTTCCCTAGGCTTTAGCTTTCACTTAGTTCACAATTTTTCTGCTAGAAAAGCAAAGAGTTGAATACCACTTTTGCTACTCACTAACTATGCAGTTTTGGACAGATTACATAATCTCTTGAGCTTTTATTTCCTCATCAGTAAAACTGATACAATGTGTACTCTATAAATCTGTTGTGAGGAATAAATGAGAAAATGTTTTCAAAACATTTGACATGATATATTAGTTATCTATTGCTATATAACAAATCAAAGCAAAATTTAATAGCTTAAAACCACACACATTTATTATCTCACAGTTTCTATGAGTCAGACAACCAGCTGCAGCTCATTGGGGTGCCTCAGGCTCAGGGTCCCTCCCCAGGCTGCAATCATGGTATCAACTGGAGCTCAAGTTATGTCAAGGCTGCACTAGGGGATGACCTACTTTTAAGCTCCTTCCTGTTACTGATGCAGGGCCTCAAGACTTTGCTGGATGTTGGCTAGAGAAATCAGCCCTTTTCCACAAGGTTCTTCCACTGGAGAGCTCACAATATGCAGCTGACATCTCTCAGTGACAGAAGACAGTGAGTAGAAAAGAAGCCACAGTATTTTTATGACCTACACTGGAATGAGACTTCTTATCATATTTGGAATATTTCATTCATTACAAGTGAGTCATTATGTCTAGTTAATTAGCAAGAGGAGAGCATTGCACGGGGCATAAAAATATCTAAGAATAAGGACTATTGTGGACATGCTAGAGGATGTCTACCACATCAGGGCTGGCAATGAACATTTTTCCCCTTTTACCTACCCCTTGTCAAGACAGGGGTTTACCTTTTTCTTTTTTCTTCCAGTTGCCAGCACTCTATACTTCCTCTGAATTCATGGATCATGCTGTTTGTTCTACATGTGTTTCTATTATCACATTTTTCTTTATATTTATGTTATTTGCTTGTTAGTGACACTCTGCTGCACTGGGTGATGACCCACTTTCACAATGAGCATATAGAGATGAGGTATGTTTCCTGTGTCCTTGAAGCAATGCCATTTTGCTTAATTTCAAGGGCACCAGCCACATGTCATAATGGTATAGTGCAAACAATAGAAAACCAGTGAAGCTGAGAATGACTTCATGGGAGATACGACATGACATACATGAACTGGTGCAGAAAAGTGGCAAGGTGTATTCCAGGCAAAGAAAGAAACAAAGAACATTCCACACTTCATGGAGTGAACAATTTCTGCTATGTCAGTTCTCTTCCTATTCTTTAAAAGTGGTTGGCAAAGTAGTCCATGGGCCAGATACCAGTATTTGTAAATGAAGTTTTATTGGACACACTCATTCATTTATGCAGTTTCTGTAGCTGATTTCTTGGTGCAACAACAGAGCTGAGTAATTGTAACAGATTCTCATGGTACACAAAACCTAAAATACTTATTTTTTTTCCTTTACCAAAGAAGGCTTCTTACCCTTGCTCTCTGATATGGAGTATGTATAAGGTACAAAAGTAAACGCTCAGGTATATGCTAAACAAAATGTTTGAACCATGTGATTCCTCTGTATATGGCTGAATAATAAATGAATCAGTCTTCAGTCTTTGGCTTAGTTGATTCCTTATTAGTGATTCTTGACAAATGTTTAAACTGACACATGGCTGTCCATAGTAATGACAGAAACTTTTGAACAAAGAAATAAACTGCAACTGTGTTATTCTCTTAATATGAGATAAAATGATGGAGTTTTTCTACATTAGAATATGTTATTTAAATACATTTTAATGACTTTTCTTTCTTTTGAAAAATAGGCCACGCAAATCAAGGAAAGCACATGACAGATGTAACAACATGACTCTTGGAAAGAAAGGATATTTTACATCTCATAATATCGTAAAATACCCATGGAAATCTTACAGAATTTGTTTTCCTCTGTGGTTAAGGAATTTCTTTCTTGTTGTTAATAATTATAAAAACAACTCTACATCATCACCCACATATTCAGCATCAAGTGACTTACACAGTCTTTGTAACCACATGCTGCATTGCTACTCATGATGATGAGCTGGTATCACAGGCACACAGACATGATTTTAATGAAATACAGAACTTTCACATTAAAATTAACTCATATTAATATCAATTTATTGGGACATTTCTTTTTGAAAATTTTAATACCTATTAAGTATGCCACAATGTCGTAAGTATTTGTTATGCCATGCCACAATGTTGTAAGTATTTGTTTTGCCAAGACTGATGATTAAATTTCTAGACTTTTGTCTAGTCCCTTCAAATAAAATACAAATGTAAAAAAGGGAACTGAAATGTTTTAGGAAAAAGTAAAAATATATATTGACTTGAATCATACTTTTTGTAGATTCCACTTTAATTTATAATGTTTGATGGCCAGAGATTATTGATTTATTGCTCATGGTCTAACCAACTGAGATGTGTGTTTAGTTTCTTCAGTTCTAGGAAGAATCATTGGAATGGTAAGACCTCAAAAACTACTCCTAAACATGAGTATATACTAATGTTTCTGGTTTCATTCCATTGTATCATGTAGCCTTTTCCCCGTCTTCCCAACCCCAATGGTGAGAAGCCTGGTTCCCACCATCTGTCACCCATGTATTTAATTTTTTAAATTCCAGTATCTATGTATGGCATTATCTGTGCCCTAAATGGGGAAAAAAAGCTGCCATTTAAAGTGTTATATGAAGCTTCTTTTGTCTTTAGTTTTAGACTCCACTCTTTCCCAGTGTTACTTAGGTCAGCACATTTTGCCTTCATCACAATCAGTATGGTTGTTTTATATATGTGTTAGATTGTTTGGTCACACCCTTCATTCCATCCTGGGATCCCTCTACTTTCTAAATGATGTTTTAAAAATTTTCATAAATTAAGATTCACTCTTTGTGCTGCTAAAAGTCTGTAGATTTGACAAATGCATAGTGCCATGAACATATTAGTACAGTATCATACCAACCAGTGTCACCACCCTAATAAAATGCCTGTGCTTCACTCCCCTGGTCCTCCCCTTTCCCCTGAATTCCTGGAAAGCTCTGTCTTTGCCTTTTCCAGAATGTCATATAACTGGGATGACACAGAGTATTATTTCACTTGATGATATGCATTTAAGATTCATATGTGTCTTTTTGTAGTGTTTTAGTTTACTCAAGATTCTTGGTGATTATGTGGACCTATAGAATCTGTCTGGCAAATCCTCATTGGACAGTGAGATTTTAAACATGTGAGGCATTCTATTTCCACTGAAATGCCATCATAACCATCTGCACACAATTTTTACAGATCCCTTTTTCTGTAACCTCCTGGGGCATCAACTTCTTCCTTATTCAAAACCATCTGTAGATAATTCATCTGAACTGATCTTTCTATTATTTGACAATCAGCTCTCTAATATTGAAGTCTCTTCCTGTGAATTGGGACCATGCTCCATCTTACAGGATGAAGATTGCTTCAGAGCTGTCAATTAAAAAAGAGGACACAGGGATGGTGATTGGAGCTCTAAAATGTCATTCAATGTTGGCCTCATACAGCTACTAACATGTCTCCATTGTTCCTTTAGATCCATGTGTGTGTAAAGAGTTGGGAAGGTATTCTGTCACATAGCAAAGCAGAATCCTAAGTCTGGATGAAGAGTGAATATTTGGATCACTGAGACAGGGTGCTAAGGTTAAGACATACTCCTGTCAATGAATTATTCATGAGTAGGATTGATTTTGGTCTTTCCACAGCTCCTTTAGCTGTTTTTCTTGGAATTTCTTTTCTAGGAAGTGCTTGGAATGTTGTCATAATATATGGAACTGAGAAATAACTTTAAGCTTTGTTTAAGGCTTTAGTGTTTCTATTTCTTACTTGACCAAGAGTCATTAAGTATAATTATGTAAACATCATTATATAAAATACAAAAGTCAGAGATCAAATTGGTTTGTTTGAAATTCAGAAAAAAAATAGACTTTGGCCAGGTGCCATTAAAATGTAAAATAATTTTAATTTGAGTCACTCAGCACATGTTAAGTTTAGCCTGGGATTTGGTGATTAATTAAAGGTAACTATTGAGCTTTTAGGTAGAAAGGTAGAAGACCATTGTGCTAAAATATATTTATAAATTTCCATGACTGTGCCAGACATAACTTTGGGCTTTTTCACTAAGAAATGAATAAATCAAAATTATTTTCCATTAATAACTCACAGAATAGAGTGAGTGGCAAAATAGGGGTTATGTATGAGAGTGAAAAAATGTAGAATGATAAGCAAGTGAAGAGAGGAAACCTAGAATCCACACTAGGCCAGAATACAATTGCAAATTCAGGTCATGGTGAGATGGTTCTTAAGGGGTACATGAACCTTCTTCCTGGGTGTAGCAGGAAGAACCATGAATTCTCAAAATCATGTACACATCCTAATTCCTGGTACCCAGGGGTTTGCAACTTTATATGGCAAAAGAAACTGTAGAAATGATTCAGTGAAGGATTTTAAGGCGAGGCTGTTATTTTGGATTGTGTCTGTTGACCTAGTGTAACTATGAGGATCCTTGTAAGCGAAAGAGGGGTGCAGTGGAGTAATAAAAAGAGATGTGATGACAGAAGCAGAGGATGTGTGATGCTAGTGCTGGGTATGCAGACGTAAGGAGGTCACAAGTCAAAGAATTCAGGTAAACTGTAGAAGTTGGTAAAGGCAAAGAACAGATTCAATCCTAGGTCCTCCAGAAAGAAGGAAGCCTTACTAACTCCTGGATTTTAGCTCCATAAAATTCACATAGAATTTTTGTCTTCTAGAATTATAGGAACATAAATTTGTATTTTAAACCATGAAGTTTGTTGTAATTTGTTACTGCAGCTGCAAGAAACTAGTGCAGTAGGAATTAGATAATCTCAAGTGATGGGAAATGGTAGATAGGAAGGAGGTAAGAAAGAAAGCTATTCAAGGAGAGAAGACAGACATTGGATTGGACAAAGTCATATGAGACTGTGTCCTGTGTGGGGAACTTCCACTCCATCAATGTGTTTGCAAAACCATGTGCATTTAGGTATATGAGCCAAGTATTGTTGCAAAACTGGACAAGGTCACATTCTGAGGGAAGTGCTAAGATTCTGTAGCATATATAATATATATATATCATATATGTATATGATATATATATATTATATATATATATTTGATTTTAGATATATCACTCTAGTAGCTCCATAAATGTTGGAGGCATAAGAAGCATCAAGAAGAATCAGTTGTAAGAATTTGTGAAAGCCACATGTGAGGGAATACTCATGGAGTCCAGGAAGAGAGTGACTGAATAGTTTTGCAGAAATACAAGGGACAAGATTCTTGATTCTTTTGCTCCATTGGGGAAAGATGCCTCATAGGTGTCAGATTTTAGAATCAGTGAGGGACAGTGACTAAGAGAGAATAAAATGGTACTTGTTAATGTACTCTATTCTCCAGGAGCTTTGATTTTTATTTGGTGTTTGTCCCTTGCTATCCCACTTTCCATCTATAATGAGATTTGAAGGGGGCACTGTTTCTTGTGCTCCCTCCCTTGCTGGAGCGAGGTTTTCTCTCTTGCTCCTTGGTTATTACTGGACCTAACTGGGCTTAACTGGGGATGACTGGAGATTCAGAAAAGACACAGGATAGACAGACAGACAGACAGACAGGAAGTTGGGGTCAGGTGTGTTGGGCGTTCAGGTGGAGACGCCCAACCCTAATTTCTTCTTTTCTCTATCTTGATTCTTTAAGGCCTTACTTCTTGCAGTTCTTTAAAGCCTTGCTTCTAAAACCTTCTTTAAAACCTTGCTTAAAATTTCTTTCCTTAGGCTCACACTGTCCCATGTTTGCTCTTAGTTTATCTTTAGCTTAATTGCTCTTAAAGTCTTTTGCCTTCAGGCTTGCCCTGTTCCATCTCTCTTTAGCTCTCTTAAACCCTTGGTGCTCAAACTAGCAAACAGCCATGCCTACAACCTGGATATGCATAACTCTTAAAGTCTCAGTCCTTAGACTTGCACTGTGCACTCTCCCATGTTCTCTTTGGCTTTTCTTTAGCTTTAGCTTTCCTAAGGCCTATGTATGAAGTTCTTTTTCAGCTTTGCTTTCTGAAGCCTATCTTAAAGTTCTTGATACAGACTTTCTATCAACCTCTCTTAAGCATTTTCCCTTCAACAATTCTTTTCCCTTCAGCAATTTTCCTTTTTCCCTGTAGTGTTTTCCCTTCAAAAATTCTTTTTCCTTTAGCAATTTTTTTCCCCTCAATAATTCTTTTCCCTTCCAAAAGCTTCCTACACCAAAAGGCCCAAAGTAAAGTCTTCTTCTCAATATTCAAAGGCAAAAAGCCCCCCAAAACAAAAAGCCAAAGCCAAGCAAAAAGTCCAAAAGCCCAAAGTAATGCCTCAAAAGGCAAAAGCCCCTCTTCCTCCCTCAGGGGTCTTTTATAGCAGCAAACAGGGTGGAGCAACAGGGAGGGGCATGACATTGCAACAGGAGAAATTGCATTCTTGCTTCTCTGAACACAACTTAGGAGATGCAGCTGTTCTGGCTTTCCCTGTTTCATGGCCAAGGGCTGTGCCTATCTAGGTCTACAGGTAAAAGCAATTAACTACATCTCGCCTTGCTTGTGTCCAGTTCTAATAGGCTTTAATCTGCTCCCCAAAGAGATTCCCAGGAGCCTGAGAGGATGACATCAAGATTGAGCAGAGGAGTTCATTGCATTACTTTGTCCAATGTGATCGGTTCAGTGATGGAACTGTGGCCCAAACAAGTTCAATCCCAATGCCTTTCAGAAGTTTGGAGGGGATGCTGGGAAATGAGGAGCTCAACAGAGGAGAGTGTGCTCATTGTTTTCTGTTTCATTAGAACTTGGATGCATCTGGTGCAGGGAGGTGGTATCAGTCATTTGTAACCCCAACCTACCACTTATCCATAAGCAAAGTAAAAAAATGAAGGAAACCAACAGAACTGAGACATAAAGTAAAACCCATCTGACTTGGTGTCAGTTCTGGGAATTCTGATTCCAATTATTCTTATCCTGTAACCAATAAATTATTTTTTATTAGCACAATTTAAATTTAGACTTTCTTTTACTTGAAAAAAAATAATTTTAGAGCATATAGAAGAAAGGGAAAACTTGGATTTTTAAGTTGGATTTGGATGGAGTAAGAAAATGGAAAAATGGAATTACTCATAAAAATGTACAAAGTGAAAGTACTTATTTAGGATGTATCAGCTTATAGATGGGCTAAATTCATGTGCATTGGTCATGTTAACCTGAGGGTATTCTCAGTGAGCCTAGAATAGATTTAAGACTACAAGCTGAAGAATTTCAAAATTCAATAGTCAGGTACAATAAGAGAAAACAACTAAAGATAATGAGAAATAACTACCAGAGAATAAAGCTAAACTGGCAAACTTGGAAAAAATGAAGAGATTAACACAGACAGAAAAGAACTATAGGCAATTTATCAAAGTAAGAGGTAGTACTGAGTGTCATTTGGTATTGGGGATACCCTATTGTCCCACTTTTTCTAATTTTTTATTAATGTTACTTATAAAATAAAGCATACTTTTTTTACTTAAAGACAAACTGGGCACACTTGTTATGCTCCTGAAGAAGACTAAAACTAGATTCTCATCTCTCACTTTGTACAAAAATCAAGACAAAATGGATCAAAGACCTTATGTAAGACCTAAGACTTTGAAATTATTACAAGAAAACAGGGAAAACATTTGTAGATATTTGAATTTCTGAATAGGGCTCAAATAACTCAGAAAAAGAACAAGAATTTATGAATGGAATCACATCAAATTAAAACACTTCTACATAGCAAAAGAAACAATTAGTTGACATCCCTATAGCCCAGTGTTAAATAACTACCCTGAAAAAGGAAGATCATAGGACACCAAAAGGCAATCACGGGGTCCCTTAACCAGTGAGAAGTAAAGCTCTCTCCAAATTCACAAACAGAGAAGCAATTAACCACAGGAATAATGACTCTCAGCTCACTCCTGATCCCCCACCTCTGAAGTTGCTGTGTGGGTTCAGGTTCCATTACTCAGAGCTCACTTGGTGGTAAGTCATGCTACCTGGGATACACAGGAACTCAGAGCTCCATGCTCCCCCTACTACACAACTTGCTACCTTCACACTGAAATGCCAGGAAAACTGGCACCCCTGTGTAAGCAGGACTTATGGCTTCTGCTGCCCCTCTAGTAACAGAAGGTGCAAGCCAGCAGGCTTGGTTCCCCTAGAAGCAGTGCCACAGAACTGAGCTCCTTGAAGCCCATGTGGGAAATCAGGCCTCAGGAGTTCCACAGCCTGTAGGCTTGGTTCTTCTGAGTGAGCTGGCAGCAGCACCACAGAACTGTGCTCCCTGAAGCTGGTGCAGGAAATCAGGCCCCAAGATTCCCACTGCCTGAAGGCTTGGTTCCCCCCACTCCAGCCCTCATGCCTGCAATAGTTGCCATGGCACCAGGTATCCTAGCAACAGCAAGCAAACCTCAGGGCTCTCGATGACTGCACGCTTGTGTCCATCACACCTGCAGCAGCTGCCACGGCTCCTGGAAGCCCACACCCCAATGCAAATTTGTCCCCCAAGGCCTCCACTACCTTGTGGGCTCCAATGATTCAATCCCCCTGGCTTCGCTGTTCCTCAGGTACCCTCAACTTGCTACTCAGTGCCATGAGCCTGCTACCACACATCTAAGTGAACTCCAGGCTCCTGGCTTTGCTATTCTACTGGCACCTATAGGCATCCTCCCCACACAGCATGGAGGCCCAACACTTCCCACTGTCCCTGACAGCAAGAGAGCCCTCATTCTCCCATCAAAGAGTGAGAACACCAGAATCCCCACTGGGGAAGAAAGCAATAGCCTGCTATTTTGTAGGTGGCTCCAGAAGCCCTGTTTCCTCAAAGTACACAGAAGCCCAGTGCTTCCCTCTGCACCTCCCTGGAGAAGAGTCATGTCTCTCCACTCCAAGAGCTGGAACCCTAGCTCCTCCACTGAGTGGCAATTTGCTACTCTGCTGGTGCAGGAGGCCTGCCCCGCACGGTGCACGGAGACCTCCACTCCCCGCTGTGACTGCAGGAGAGCCCCTGTACCCCCATCAAAGGGTGGGAACTCCAGCCTCCTCTCTGAGGAGAGAAAAGTAATTGGCATTATAACAACAATCCTGCAAGGGGAAACATCCAGGATATACATCTTTGAGGAACACTTCTGAAACTTCAGGACAGAAAACTCAAAACCCCAACAAGAGGGTCACAAGGAATTAAAACCTAACCAAAACCAACTCCAGATGCATGAATCTCAATGCAGAATGAACAGCAAGAAAATCTCTCTCCATCAAAAACCAATTCCACCACTAAGGATCCAAACACCTGCATAGAGGAAGAGCTATCAAATAATGAATTCCAAAAAAGAGTAAGTAAAAACGATTAGCAACCTCAAAAATGAAACACAAAAGTTGTATTTGACCTCAAAGAGAACATGAATAAATAACTAAATGAGCTGTAAGAGAATGTAAACAAACAGATGAGTGAAATTAAGAAGACTATCCAGGATATGAAAGAGGAAATCAATAAAGATATGGAAACCCTGAAAAATAATCAATCAGAAATAAACAACTCAATATCCCAAATAAATATTGCAACTGAAGGCTTGGCAAACAAAGTGGAGCAAGTTGAAAATAAAGTATCTGGAACAGAAGACAAAGTAGAGGAATTAGACCAAACAGTAAAGGATCATAAAAGAATTCTAAGAAAATATGAATGGAACGTGGTAGATATCTGGAACACCATGAAAAAACCAAACCTACAAATCACGTGCGTAGAAGAAGGAGAGGTGAAACAAACTAAAGGCACTGACAACCTATTCAATAGAATAATAGCAGAAAACTTTCCTAACCTTGAGAAACAGAGAGTTCCCTAGGTTCAGGAAGCTTACAGAACACCAAACTATCAGGACCAAAAAAGAAACACCCCTAGACACATCAGAATCAAATACTCAGCACACAGAACAAAGAAAGAATTCTGAAAGCTGCAAAAGAGAAAAGACAAGTCACAGTCTAAGGAAAATCTCTTAGAATTACAGCAGATTTCTCAACTAAAACTCTAAATGCAAGAAGGACATGAAAAGACATAATTTAGGCCCTGAAAGAAAGCAATTGTCAACCTAGACTGGTCTACTCAGCAAAACTGTCTTTACTAATGGAAGGAGAATTTAAAATCTTCTAAAACAAGGAAAAATTAAAGGAATTTGGGACCACCAAGTCAGCACTACAGACAATACTTAAAGGACTTTTACATATAGAAGATGAAGCTAGAGTAAGGTAGGAAAACTCAAGAAAGAGTAAACCCTTTTGAGCAAGCAGACCAGTAAACAAGGAATAGGTAAAACTAAACAACAGGGGAACAAAAATGACTAGAAACAATAGGCATCTCGTAATATGAACACTGAATATAAATGGCCTCAATGCCCCAATCAAAAGTCATAGAATATCAAATTGAGTTTAAAAACCAGACCCAATCATTAAAAGAGACTCATCTCACTTGAAAAAATAATAAACACTGGCTTAGAGTCAAAGGGTGGAAAAAAGTTCTCCAAGCAAATGGACCCCATAAACAGGCAGGCATAGCTACACTTATATCTGGCAAAGTAGAATGTAGATTAAAATCAGTCAGGAGAGACAATGAAGGTCACTTCATATTAATCAAAGGAAAAATTCATCAAGAGGAAATGTCAATCCTTAACATATGCACCAAACATAGGGGCATCCATCTTCACTTAAAAAACTCTAATGGCCCTAAAAACACAGACTGATGTTAACACAGTGATAGTGGGAGACCTGTGTACTCCACTGTCACCAATAGATAGGTAATTCAGAAAAAAGATTAACAAAGAAAGTTCAGAACTACTCCACACTTTAGACCAAATAGACACGGTTGATATCTACAGAGTATTTCACCCAACAACTAGGCAATACACATTCTTTTCTGCAGCTCATGGAACTTTCTCCAAAATGGATCATATTGTAGGACACAAAGAAAATCTCAACAAATTCAAGAAAATTGAAATAACCCTCTGCCTTATATCAGATCACAGTGGAATAAAACTAGACTTCAACAACAAAAGAAACCCCAGAAAATATTCAAACACGTGGAGACTGAATAACACACTGCTGAAAAACTGGTCATTTTTTGACCAAAGTAGTAAGGGAAGAAATTGAAAAGTTTCTAGAATTCAGTGAAAACAAAAATACAACCAACTAGAATGTCTGGATACAGGAAAGGCATTGCTAAGGGGAAAATTTATAGCTATAAGTGCTTACATTAAAAAAACCAGAGACCTCTCAAATAATCAATCCAATGATGCACCTTGAAAAACAACAACAAACCAAACCCAAAACCTGCAGGCAGGGAGAAATAATAAAGATCAGGGCTGGGATTAATGAGATTGAAACCAAATAAACTATACAAAGAATCAATGAAACAAAAAGTTGGTTCTTTGAAAAGATTAACAAGATTGACAAACCCTTACCCAACATGAAACTAAATGAAACAGAGAAACTAAAGCAGATACCTTAAAAGCAACTGAGGCCAATAGGAAAAGGGGACCAGGAACTAGAGAAAAGGTTAGATCAAAAAGAATTAACCTAGAAGGTAACACCCATGCACAGGAAATCAATGTGAGTCAATGCCCTGTATAGCTATCCTTATCTCAACCAGCAAAACCCCTTGTTCCTTCCTATTATTGCTTATACTCTCTGTACAACAAAATTAGAGATAAGGGCAAAATAGTTTCTGCTGGGTATTGAGGGGGGGAGCGGGAGGGGGTGGAGTGGGTGGTAAGGGAGGGGGTGGGGGCAGGGGGGAGAAATAAACCACGCCTTGTATGCACATATGAATAATAAAAGAAAAATGAAAAAAAAAAAAAAAAAAGAAGTCATTTTACACCAACAAAATTTAAAAGTAAATACTTAAGGAAATACTAGTTTATCAACCCCACCCTCCCCCCAACCAAAAAAAAGAGAAATCAGAAAGGTTACTTTGTTTTGTTGTTGTTTGGTTTGTTTTAAGACAGGGTTTCCCTATGTAGCCCATGCTAGCCTAGAACTCTTGTTCTTACCTCAGTCTCCCAGGTCCTAGGATTGTAATGACCACATGCCGAGCCCAGGAAAAGTACTTTGTAAGTATCTATCAATGTCTATTAAGTAATTTAAAATCTTCCTACAAAAACAACATCAAGCAAAATCTAGGAAGATACAGAAACTCTTTCAAAGCAACAATACCTGCCAAGACTAAGAGCACACCGACCAATCTAACAATAATATAGATGCAAAAGTTTTGAGCAAAATTATTAGCACAATTCATCCAACTGTAAGGGGAAAAAAGTCTTAATAAAGCAAGACTAAACTGGGTTGAAGCCAAGAATTCAAGAGTAGTTTAGCATGACAAAATTGCTTGTCAAGCACCACACTAACAGATTAAAGGAGAACAAAACCATCTGTTCATTGCAATAGATGCTGAAAAGTTATCTGATAAAAATCAAAATTCATCCATGAATTTTTAAAAGTAAAAACAAACAAAACTCTTTATAAAAGCAGGACTAGAAGATACATTTCTTAACTTGATGTGAACTGAAGTTCTCTAAAGAAGCCACACGTACATTAAAGATCCTGTACCTGCTTGACCTTGACTGACAAGATTACCATGTTTGTGGGGAGACTGAATGTTGACAATCCAGAACCAAAATGACCTTGACTGTCTTAGGCCCTTCAATAGCTAGTTTCCTTCACTTGTGTGTCTAACCTAACATTCTTGTTACTAACAGCTAAGCTTCTCAGTATGTACCATTAAGTCAGCAGACTGCTAGCTTCTACCAACCCTACAACTAAGAATGGTATAAGATAACTTATGAAACCTATAGAAGAGATTTCTCCCCTTTGCTGTAGTCCAACAACTGATGCCTTCCCACCCCCTTAAAAATGATTGGTAAATCCATTGATTTATGACTTTTGTTCTGTGATTAGAAAAGTTGATGCAACCTCTTTCATGGCTCGAAAATGTCTTTCAAGTTAAGTTAAATTCTTGTTCCAGAGTCATGACCACTCATATTTGGCTCAAAATAAATTATTTTCTTATTTCCTTTAAAAAAAAAAAAAAAAGATTGACAAACCCTTACCCAACATGACAAAACAGAGGAGGGAGAAGACCCAAACTAATAAACTCAGAGATGAAGAAGGGGACAAAACCACAAAAGCCAATGAAATCCAGAGAATCATTTGAAAGTACTTTGAAAACTTATATTCAAGTAAACTGGAAAATCTAGATGAAATGGATAAATTCCTAGATGCATATAACTAACCAAAATTGAACCAAGAAGATATTAACCACTTAAATAGTCCTATTAGATATAATGAAATTGAAGCAGTAATAAAGAGTCTCTCTACAAAGAAGAGTCCAGGACCTGATGGATTCATATCTGAATTTTACCAAACCTTTAAACAAAAACTAACATCAATACTCTTCAAACTTTTCCAGGAAATAGAAAGGGAAGGAACACTACAAAACTCATTATATGAAACCAGCCTTACACTCATTCCAAACACAATAAAGACACAACCAGAACAGAGAATTATAGATCAATATCCTTAATGAATATAGATGCAAAGATTCTCAACAAAATTCTGGCAAACAGAATTCAACAACACGTCAAAAAGATCATACACCATGACCAAGTTGGTTTCATTCCAGGGATGCAAGGATGATTCAACATATGTAAATCCATAAAAGAAATACAGCATTTAAACAGAAGCAAGAAGAGTGAATGGGGAGAGATTCCAAGATGGCAACTAGAGGGAGGAAGCAGAAAGTGTGCTTCCTAAAGTAAACTCTTGGAAAGATGCTAGAGATACACCTATCAGGAAAAACCACCAAGAAGAGGCAAAACTCTGACACCTCCACACCCCCAGCCCATGCATAGCATCCCTACACCACGTTAAACAGAGAAACCAGGAGGACACCTGCACCACCAGACGCCAGCTCCTAACCTGCTTGGGAGACCACCAGGTGAGCAAATAAGTGGTACACAGTACTCCCTGGGACAAATCAGCATAGCCCCCTGGACAGACTAACCTCCGCCCAGGGAAAAAGAAAAAAAAAAACCAAACTGAATAATAAACAAGCAGCAGAAAAAAAAAAAAGACACGTAGCAGAGGGCAGGGCACCCTGAGCTCCAGGGAGGGGACATTCCCTCACATGACCTGTAAATAAATAAGCCGGCCAGAGAAGACAGGAGTGGCAGCCCCTGCCCAGCAACCTTGGAGTGGGGAAAGCTTGTAACAGTGGCTGTCATGTGGAAATCTCCACTGGAGAGGGGTAGAGAGGCACTTCCCCATGTGAACTTTAAATAAACAAGCTGGCCAGAGAAGGCTGGTGTGGCGCCACCTCCCTCAGTGTGCTTGGAGAAGTGAAGAAGTCCAACAAAGCTGTCTCCAGACTCCTTTTTTCCCCTTTGATGAGACAACAACAGAACTACTACTCAGATACCAACACAAGGACTGGATGGTGAAGGACTAGCACCAAATCTATTAGGACTGAAAGTTTATTGCATTTGAACTTGGGAAAATTTATTTTAGTTTTTAATATTAATTTATTATTTTTTTATCCTCTCTGTCTCTCAAATGCCTGTTTAGCTCATTGTTGATTAGTACACTATCTCTCCCTGTTTAATTCGTCGGCTTAGATTTTGTTTTGTTTTGTTTTTTCCCTTTTTCTTTACCTTCTTTGCTTTTCCCTCTCCTTTCACCCTTCCATTCTAGATATCACCATTGTTATTATTGCAATCTAGACAATACTGCATTACACACAGCAAAGGGACAGTAACAATATAAAGGGCAATGATGGGAAGACAGAAAAAAGAGGGAAACCATTTTCCCCCCAATATTAAATTAGTACAGGAACCAGAAGGAAATGAAGAAAACAGATGCCCAGATCCAAACTCCAACAAAACGAAGATAAACTATGCCAAAGAACCCATTGAAGCCCACAGGAACACACTGAAAGAAGAAATCCTGCAAGTAATCAAAGAGAATTTTATAGAGATAATACTGGATATGGTCAACCAAAATGTACAGGAGAAACTCAAGAAATTCCAAGACAAAAAAAATGAAGAATTTGAGAAAGCACAAGAACAAATAAAAGAAACTATAGAAGCACTGTATAAACACCAAAGTGAAACAAAGAACACCATAACTAGAGAGATAAATGAACTCAGGATAAAAATAGACAGTACTAAAGAGAAAGAGACTCAGGATAATGAAAACCTCCAAAAAAAAGAAGAAAACAGAAATGTAAAATAAAACGGAAGGCCAATCCAGCAGACTAGAACAAGGAGAAGACAGAATCTCAGAACTCGAAGATGAAATGGTAATTAAAGGAAAAGCCAAAAAAACTATTAGCTACACAACTCAAGACCTGTGAAAAGGAAATGCAAGAACTTACTGACTCCATCAAAAGACCAAACCTGAGAATCATGGGCATTGAAGAAGGGGAAGAGGTGCAAGCAAAAGGAATGCATAATATATTCAACAAAATAATAACAGAAAATTTCCAAAATCCCATACAAGTGCAAGAAGCCTCCAGAATACCAAACAGACCTGACCAAAATAGAACTACCCCATGACATATTATCATTAAAACAACAATTTCAGAGACTAGAGAAAGAATATTGCAGGCTCTAAGAGAGAAAAAACAAATAACACACAAAGGTAAATCCATCAAAATTACAGCGGACTTCTCAGCAGAAACAATAAAAGCAAGAAGAGCATGGGGTGAGGTCTTCCAGGAACTGAATGAAAGTACTTCAACCCTAGAATACTCTACCCAGCAAACCAATCATTCAAGAAAGATGTAGCAATAAAAGTCTTCCATGATAAGCAGAAACTAAAACAATATATGATCACAAAGAAACCACTAAAAAAGATTCTTCAAGGGATTCTGCACACAAAAAGTGAAACCCAACATAACCATGAAAGGGCAGGCAGCACCAAACTACTGAAAAAGAAAAAGCAAGAAAGTAGAGAGTAACATCAACTTAGGTACACACAATCAAACCCTCAAACATCTAAGACAACTAAATGACAGGAATCACCACATACATATCAATACTAACACTTAATGTTAAAGGACTTAACTCCCTCATCAAAAGGCACCATTTGACAAACTGGATTAAAAAGGAACATCCAAAAATTTGTTGCTTACAGGAGGCCCATCTCATCGATAGAAATAAGCATAGGCTTAAGATGAAAGGCTGGAAGATTTACCAAGCCAATGGCCCCCGAAAAAAGGCAGGAGTAGCAACACTTATCTCGGACAAAGTAGACTTCAAACCTACATTGATCAAATGAGATAAAGAAAGACATTCCATACTAATAAAAGGGGAAATAGACCAAAAGGAAATAACATTTATCAACCTATGTGCACCCAATGTCAATGCACCCAATTTCATCAACATACCCTGAGTTAATATATGAAAGCATATATTAACTCCAACAAAGTTGTAGTGGGAGACTTTAACACCCCACTATCATCAATAGATAGGTCATCCAAACAAAAAATCAATAAAGAAATCCTAGATCTAAAACATACCATGGATCAAATGGACCTAGTTGATGTCTACAGAACATCTTATCCAAGTTCTACACAATATACATTTTTCTCAGCAGCCCACGGAACCTTCTCCAAAATAGATCATACCCTAGGGTACAAAGCAAGCCACAGAAAATATAAGAAAATAGAAATCACACCATGCATTCTATCTGATCACAATGCATTAAAACTAGAAATCAACAACCAAAATAATAGCAAAAAACATGCAAACATTGGAAACTGAATATTCATTGCTTAATGAACAATGGGTCATTGAGGAAATAAAAGAGGAAATTAAAAGGTTCCTGGAAGTCAATGAAAATGAAAATACAACCTGCCGGAACCTATGGGACACAGCAAATGCAGCCCTGAGAGGAAAGTTTATAGCCTTGAGTGCATATATTAAAAAGACTGAAAGATCTCAAATCAATGACCTAATGATGCATCTCAAACTACTAGAAAAACAGGAACAAGCAAACCCCAAAACAAATAGAAGGAGAGAAATAATAAAATTAAGGGCTGAAATCAATGAAATAGAAACAAACAAACAAACAAACAAACAAAAACATACAAAGAATCAATGAAACAAAAAGTTGGTTCATTGAAAAAACAGACAAGATCGATAGACCCCTGGCAAACCTGACTAAAATGAAGAGAGAAAAAACCCAAATTAGTAGAATCAGGAATGCAAAAGGGGAGATAACAAAAAACACCATGGAAGTACAGGAGATCATCAGAGACTACTTTGAGAATGTATATGCAAATAAATTTGAAAATTTTAAAGAAATGGACAGATTTCCAAAAATGGACAGATCATCCAAAATTGAACCAAGAGAACATTAAACACCTGAATATATCCATAACACAAAATGAAGTTGAAGCAGCAATCAAGAGGTCCCCAAAAAGAAAAGTCCAGGACCTGATGGATTGTCTGGCGAATTCAATTAGACCTTTAAAGAAGAACTAATACCAACTCTCCTTAAACTGTTCCATGGAATAGAAAGGGAAGGAAAACTGCCTAACACATTTTATGAAGCCAGTATTACACTTATCCCAAAACCAGGCAAAGACACCTCCAAAAAGGAGAACTATAGGCCAATCTCCTTAATGAACATTGATGCAAAAATCCTCAATAAAATAATGGCAAACCGAATTCAACAACACATCAAAAAGATTATTCACCGCGACCAAGTAGGCTTCATCCCAGGGATGCAGGGGTGGTTAAACATATGAAAATCAATAAACGTAATAACATTAACAGAAGCAAAGACAAAAACCACTTGATCATTTCAATAGATGGAGAAAAAGCCTTTGATAAGATCCTACACCATTTCATGATAAAAGCTCTAAGAAGACTAGGAATAGGAGCAAAGTACCTCAATATTATAAAAGCTATATATGACAAACCTACATCCAGCATTATACTTACTGGTGAAAAACTGAAACCATTCCCTCTAAAATCAGGAATGAGACAAGGATGCCCACTATCTCCACTCCTATTCAACATAGTACTGGAATTCCTAGCCAGAGCAATTAGGCAAGAAGGTGGAATAAAGGATACAAAACGTAAAGAAACTGGCAAAATACCTGTATTTGCAAACGACATGATCCTATACCTTAAAGACCCAAAAACCTCTACTCAGAAGCTTCTAGACATCATCAATAGCTATAGCAAGGTAGCAGGACATAAAATCAGCATAGAAAAATCATTAGCATTTCTATACACTAATAATGAACAAACTGAGAAAGAAGATATGAAAACAATTCCAATTCCAATAGCTTCAAAAAAAAAATCAAAAACCTAGGTGTAAACTTAACAAAGGATGTGAATGACCTCTTCAAGGAAAACTATAAACTTCTGAAGAAAGAGATTGAGGAAGACTATAGAAAGTGGGGAGATCCCCCATGCTCATGGATTGGTAGAATCAACATAGTAAAAATGTCGATAATCCCAAACGTAATCTACATATTTAATGCAATTCCCATCAAAATTCCAATGACATTCATCAAAGAGATTGAAAAATCTAATGTTAAATTCATTTGGAAACACAAGAGACCACGAATAGCCAAGGCAATATTCAGAAAAAGAACAACACGGGAGGTATTTCAATACCTGACTTCAAACTATATTACAAAGCAGTAGCAATAAAAACATCATGGTACTGGCACAAAAACAGACATGAAGACCAGTGGAACAGAATAGAGGACCCAGATATGAAGCCACACAACTATAAACAACTTGTCTTTGACAAAGACTCTAAAAATGTATGATGGAGAAATAGCAGCCTCTTCAACAAAAACTGCTGGGAAAACTGCTTAGTAGTCTGCAAAAAACTGAAACTAGATCCATGTTTATCACCCTATACTAGTATGAACTCGAAATGGATCAAGGATCTTAATATCAGACCACAAACTCTAAAGTTGGTGTAGGAAAGAGTAGGAAATACTTTGAAAGTAATAGGTATAGGCAAGGACTTTCTCAATGGAACCCAAGCAGCTCAGCAACTAAGAGATAGCATAGACAAATGGGACTTCATAAAACTAAAAAGCTTCTGCTCAACAAAAGAAGTGGTTTCTAAATTGAAGTGAACAACCACAGAGTGGGGTAAAATATTTGCCAGCTACACATCAGACAAAGGACTGATAACCAGAATATACAGGGAACTCAAAAAACTAAATTCTCCCAAAATTATTGAACTAATAAAGAAATGGGCAAGTGAACTAAACAGAACTTTCTCAAAAGATGAAATTCAAATGGCCAAAAAACACATGAAAAAATGTTCATCATCTCTAGCCATTAAGGACATGCAAATCAAAACCACACTAAGATTCCACCTCACCCCTGTTAGAATAGCCATCATCAGCAACACCACCACCAACAGGTGCTGGCAAGGATGTGGGGAAAAAGGAACCCTCTTACACTGTTGGTGGAAATGTAAACTAGTACAACCACTCTGGAAAAAAATTTGGAGGTTTCTTAAAAATCTAAACATATATCTACCATATGATCTAGCAAAACCACTCTTGGGGATATACCCAAAAGAATGTGACACAGGTTACTCTAGAGGCAACTGCACACCCATGTTTACTGCAGCACTATTCACAATAGCCAAGTTATGGAAACAGCCAAGATGCCCCAACTATTGATGAATGAATTAAGAAAATGTGGTATTTACATACAATGGAATTCTACTCACCCACGAAAACGAATGAAATCTTATAGTTTGCAGGTAAATGGATGGAATTGGAGAACATCATCCTGAGTGAGGTTAGCCAGGCCCAGAAGACCAAAAATCATATGTTCTCCCTCATATGTGAACTTTAGTTCAAGGTCAAACACAACAAGGGGATTGGACTTTGATCACATGATGAAGTGAGAGCACAAAAAGGGAGGTATGAGGATAGGCAAGAAACCCAAAAAAAAAACAAGATACATTTGATATCCTCAATGCAAAGGAACTAATGCAGAAACTTTAAAGTGACAATAGAAGGGGACCAGGAACTAGAGAAAAGGTTAGTTCGAGTAGAATTAATTTAGAATGTAACATATATGTACAGGAAAGCAATGCAAGTCAACTCTCCGTATAGCTATCCTTTATCTCAACTAGCAAAAACCCTTGGTCCTTCTTATTATTGCCTATACTCTCTCTTCAACAAAATTAGAGATAAGGGCAAAATAGTTTCTGCTGGGTTTTGAGGGGGTAGGGGGGAACAGGGAGGGGGGAGGGATATAGGGAGGGGATGGGGGAAGGTGGGGAGAAATAACCCAAACATTGTATGCACATATGAGTAAAAGAAATAAAAATAAAATAAAAGTAAACAGAAGCAAGGAAAAAAACCTCTCAATAGATGCAGAAAAGGCCTTTAACAAAAATCCAACACTTTTTCACGATAAAACTCTGAAGGAACTAGGATTAGAAGGAATGTTTCTCAACACAATAAAGGCTGCATATGACAAACTTAGAGCCAACATCATACTAAGTGGAGAACAACTGAAACCATTCCCCTTAATGTCAGGAACGAGATAGGGCTGTCTGCTTTCTCTACTCCTATTCAATACAGCTTTGAAATTCCTAGTCAGAGTAATAAGACAAGAGCAAGAAATAGAAGGGATTCAAATTGGGAAGGAAGAAGTCAAACTATCCCTATTTGCAGATGACATGATCTTATACCTAAAAGACCCCACAAACTCTACCAAAAAACTATTAGAAATCATAAACTCTATCAGCAAAATAGCAGGATACAAACCTTAATATACAGAAATCAGTAGCTCTTCTATATACCAATAATGAACAGACTGAGAAATAAAGCAGGGAAACAATCCACTTACAGTAGTCTTAAAAATAATAAAGTATCTAGGGATAAATTTAACAAAGAAACAAAAGACCTTTTTAAAGAACACTTAAACCACTGAAGAGAGAATTTGAAGATAACATCAGAAGATGGAAAGACCTTCCATGCTCGTGGATCAGTAGCATCAACATTGTGACAATGCTCATACTACCAGAAGCAATCTACATGTTCAACTCAACCTCTCTCAAAATTCCAATGACATTCTGCTCAGAAATAGAAAAAGCAATTGTTAAATACATATGGAGACACAAAAGAACTTGATTAACAAAAGACTTTCTGAGCAAAATGTCCAATGCTGGAGGCATCACAATACCTGACTTCAAACTATACTACAGAGCCATCACAATAAAAACAACATGGTATTGGCACAAAAACGGACAGGAAGATCGATGGATAAGAATAGAAGATCCAGACATAAACCCACATATCTATAGCCAAATGATATTCAACAAAGGAGCTCAAAACACATGATGGAGAAATGACAGCCTATTCAACAAATGCTGCTGGGAAAACTGGATATCCACATATAGAAGACTGTCTTTTACCCTGTACCACAATCAACTCAAAGTGAATCAAAGACCTTAATATAAGGCCTGAAACTTTGAAACAACTCCAAGAAGCAGTAGGAAATACACTTGAACAGATAGGTAGAGGGAACAACTTCCTAAACAACTCAAAAGGCTCAGCATCTAAGACAAAATAAAGAGCTTCTGTACAGCAAAGGAAACAGTCACCAGACTCAAAAGACAGCCCACAGAATGGAAGAAAATCTTTGCGAGCTACTCAGCTGATAAGGGACTAATATCCAAAATCTACAGGGAATCAAAAACTCCACCCCAAAAGAAACAACACCCCAATGAAGAAATCGGCACATGAATTAAACAGGGAATTCTTAAAGGAAGAAGTACAAACGGCCAGTAATTACATGAAGAAGTGTTCAACTTCCCTTGTTATAAAAGAGATGCAAATCAAAACAACACTTAGATTTCATCTCACCCCAGTTAGAATGGCCATAATAAAGGATAATGACAACAACAAATGCTGGTGAGGATGTGGCAAAACAAGAACCCTTATACACTACTGGTGGGAATGCAAATTAGTACAACCACCATGGAAAGCAGTATGGAGATTCCTCAAAAACTAGAGATAGAACTGTCATTTGATCCAGTGATATTGCTCCTGGTCATCTACCCAAAGGAGTGTAAGACAGGATACAGTAGAGACACTTGTACACCAATGTTCATCACAGCACTATTCACAATAGCTGATCTCTGGAAACAACCCAGATGCCCTACAACTGATGAATGGATCATGAAATCATGGTACATATACACAATGGAGTATGACACAGCCACAAGGAATAATGACATGGGATTTGAAGGTAAATGGATGCAATTGGAGGACATCATGCTGAATGAAGTTAGCCAGGATCAGAAACACAAAAAAGATGCATTTTCTCTGATACATGGAAGATACATCCAAACATAAACATACACAAAAGCAAGCATGATCATATAAAACCTAGATTCAGAACATCTTTGTAACAGAGTAACTACTCTATGGAACTCAGGGAAAGAGGGAAAGGAAAAGAGAATGCTAGAGCATCAGTAATATCGCATAGCATAAGATGTGAAGGTAGAGGATATGAGGATGTGTATTGAAAACTGTTGAAAATGGGGTGGGAGGTAAAGGCATACTTTGAGACACCCCTTTGAACATCAACTTAAATATTATTAACAAAAATCAAGACTATAAAACAGGCACAGTGTGTGTGTGTGTGTGCGGGAGGTAGTGGGAGGGAGGAATATGAAGGAAGGAGATTAGGGTGACAGTATATGGCAGATGGACTTCATATACCTATATGAAACAGAACTAAAACCCTCTTGCAATTGCTTTAAGTGGGGCGGGAAGAGGGCTGAGGGGGAGAGACAATGGGGGCAATGTAAATAATGTACAATATAAGTCTAACTGGAATTATCGTTATGAATCCCCCCATATAATTAATATATCCTAACAAAATTTTGTAATAACCATAAAAAAGAAACAATTACCAGAATGAAGGGACAGCCTACATAATGAGAGAAAATCTGCTAGCTATTCATCCAATAAGGGATTAATGCCCAGAATATAGAAAGATCTAAAAATTTCAACATCAAATAATCCAATTAAGAGCCAGGTACCAGTGGCTCATGCCTATAATCTTAGCTACTCAGGAGGAAGAGATCAGGAGGATCACAGTGTGAAGCCAGCCTGGGCAAATGATTCATAAAACCCTATCTCAAAAACCCTTATCACAAAAAATGGGCTGGTGGACTGGCTCAGGGTGAAGGCCCTGAGATCAAGCCTCTGTACTACAAAACAAAAACAAACAAACAAACAACCAAAAACAAAAAACCAAAAACAAAAACCAATTAATAGATGGACAAATGAATTGAGCAATGAGTCCTCAAAAGAAGAAATGTAAATGGCCAATAAATAAGTAAGGAAATGTTCAAAATCCTTAGCCAAAAAGGAAATGCAAATCAAAGCATCTCTGAGATTCTACCTCACCCCATTCAGAATGGCTGAAAATGCAAAGCAAAATAAAAACAAATATTGGAGGAACAAAAAATTCCTTATATGCTGGTGGTGGGAGTGTGTATTAGTTCAGTTGGAGTTTCCTGAAAAAACTAAAAGTAGAACTGCCATATAATCCTGTAATACTACTCATGGGCATGTATCTGAGGGAACGTAACTCGGCATACAATAGAGACAGCTGGACATTTATGTTTTCTGAAGCACTATTCACAATAGGCAAGCCATGGAATCAGGTGTCAGTGGACTAGGTGCTCATCTCCGGATGAAAGTAAATGCAGTATATAAATGGTAGAGTTTGGCATAAAGTGGAATGAGACCATGTCAATTGTATCGTGGAAAAATGGATGGACTGGAGATTATCATGTTTAGTGAAGTAAGCCAGATGCAGAGACAAATATTGTGTATTTTCTCTAATATGTGGAATCTAGACTTAAAAATGACATAAATGTAAAAGGGTGACTTTTGGAAGGTGGGGAATCAATGGGAGAAGGAAAGGTTGTAAACAGCAGGGTGATGAGGGGCAGATATGGTAGAAGTACACTATAGGCATGCTGAAAATGTAATAATATAATGATTAAAATTGTAAATAAAAGATGGAGATGGGATCAGAAAAGTAAAAGAGGAAGTGAATATCACCAAAGTACAATCTATGCATGTGTGGAAATGCCATAATGAAATTCCTTTGTTAAGTTTCATGGATTTTTCTTCCATACAGAAAAATAACTGATCAAGACTTTCCAAAGTCACTGGAATTAAGGAGTTCAAATATGAACATAAAATAGGACACTTTCTGGAAAAACTTAAATATTAGAGTCTAATTGAGGGAAATTGTCTCTCCTTAACATTTTTACTTTGGGGAATGTAGTTCAGTGGTAAAGCACTAACCTAGCATGAGCAAGGTCCAATCTCCAGCACTGCAAAAATAAAAAATTTAAATTACCTAATATTAAAATAATTCTGGTGCTGTGTTTCTATTTTTTAAACATTTTTAAAAGAATGCAATAAAACATTATACATAATCCTAATATGTAAGTATGCTTGTCTCACTGAATAGGTTTCTGAGGCAGTTCTAGGAGTCATTATTTAGTGAAAATGCATTATTTTTTGGAAAATGCCTAAGCACTTCTGTAGTGCATCAATTTGAAAACCACTGATCTTTGTCTCAAATGATTTTTCATGTTCGAAAATTTCATTGTACTTTAAAGATATATACAATACAGTGTATGGCAAAGGAGATTCTGTCATAGAGAACATAGATGGAGTGATATGCAGAGATTAAAAAGAGCTTTGCCTAGGAAAATGCTTCACAATAATTTTTAAATAGTGCAACCTGAATTAAATATATCTCAAGGGATCAACTTCTCTATCCTTCTTCCTTTCCACAGGTATATTTGCTGCTATTTTTATGGCAGCGTTAGAAAAGATGACTAAGCCTTTTTCTTTACAAAAACATGATAAAGGGTAGCACTTAGTATATTGCAGCTTCTTGGATTGCTTTAGAACTGTATGGTGATGAATTTCTTTTAGCATTGCAGAAACCCTTCTTCCTTGAACAAAGTTCAGGGTGAAGTTTCTGTTTTCTAGAGTAATCATGCATGATGAACTTTCTAGGGTCTTTCCAATAGGTGGGGTTGGTATTCTCTGTCTGAATTAAATTAATAAACTGAGCTCCTAGTGAATTTTTATCTGCATATAACTAGGCCTTAGGAGTACATAGACTTTAGCAATTCAATATGATAAAATGACAGATGTGTGCTGCACAGTGTTCTGGGCTCTACCTATTAGACAATACATAGTTCAACTCCAGGAGGTGGCTGTGGCTCTGGACCTCAGTGCTGACCTGGAGCTGGCACTGGCCTTGGTGCAGGCTGGCGCTGGAGCTGGAGCTGGCCTGGAGCTGGTTCTGGGACTGGCCCTGGTGTTGACTGGAGCTGAAGCTATTGCTGATGTGGAACTGGTCCTAGCCCTGATCTTAGCACTGACCCTAGAGCTTCTGCAGTTTGTTGGGGGCAGTTGTTGCATGTAACCAATAGTAGGAATGAGAAATATCAGTGTACACCCAGTCCAGTGATTGTTCTGGTGATTTCTATCACTTCCAGAAAGAAGTTTGAGGGAAGGGAGGCCCCTTGCAATGCCTTCAAGAAGAAAGATTCCACCATAGCATAGCCAAGAAATCTTTGTGTCCTGCTGAACTTACTCATGATGCCATGGGTCTCTAATCTGAGAAGGTAGAGTCCCTAGAAGGATGTCATTAAGGTGTGCACTGTCACTTTATACCACTGCTAAAAAGCTCAAAGAATTCTTAATGAGGACTGCAGCTCCATCTTGGACTTGAAGCCTGAAGACCAACTCCATTTTGACATAAAGGATGAGTATTGCTATTCGAGCCTTCAGAGGGTAAGGCAGTGGGGCAGGTGCCACATCTTCTGCAAAATAGGCTTCCGGAAGCCTCTGAATCACCTGGATCTAATGCAACAGATAATTAACCTCGAAAGGCAAAATTGAATGGCATTAAAAAGCCTTTATAAGATATTATGGTTTATATCTCAAATGCCCCTGAAGGCCCATGTACTAAAGGCTTGGTTAATATCCTATGGAGCTATTGGAAGGTGGTGGAACCTTTAAGACGTTGAGACTAGTAAAAGGATGTTAGATCAATGGGGATGTGTCCATGAAAGAGGATATTGGGTTCCCAGCCCCTCTTCTTCCTCCCTTTCCATGAAGGCCCCCACAAATAAAAGTCTTCCTGTGCCATTCACTCATGCCACCATGATGTACTGTGTCTTCATAGGCTCAAAGCAAATAGCTCAAATGACCTTTGGAGCTGATTCACAATAAACCTTTGCTCCTTTTAAGTTTATTTATCTCAAGCATTTTGTTCCAGCAATGGAAAAGTGACTAACAAATGAGCAACTATTAAATCCTTTAATTTTAACCAGTTAACTCATTCTAATCTATTCACTAATGATTATAAAGCAAATATTTAGAAATAACTGTGGAATACTAATGTTTTGAGCTTTATTTCTTACATCAATTTTGTGGGTTAAAAATTTCATATTTTCCACATTCTTTCCTGCAACTTTTGTACTTAAAAATAAAGTTTGGAATCTAATTAGTTTTCACAACAAGAGACAAATTTTTAAAGTATCTAAGGCAGTAGGATCCAAGACATGAGTAATGTGTGGGGTAAATAGTAAAGTATTTTAATCAGTAATGATGCTTTCTCCTTTATTCAATCCTTTAATTATAGAGTGTTTTGATTTTTGATGTTTCTGTTAGGGAGAGTTAGCTGTAGAGTTAATGCCAACCTAAGTAATAATCAAAGAGAAAGTCTGGAAAGAACAATGATACTTACTGGGGAATAGGATAATATTGGAATGGAAATCCACACGCCATGGTTAACTATGAATGTATTCTAAGACACTGAGGCAAGGAAAAAAATTTAAAGGCAAATGGAGGTGGATTATATGTTTTGAATCAGTAATCCTTGAGCACAGTAGGGTTACATTAGTTTGGGAATGAACAGATATCTTTGTAGAAGTACTTTTTGTAGAAGGTTGTGGTGGCCTTTGTGTAAGGTTGTGGTTCAGGTGGAGTCTGTGATAGTAACTATCTCACAATTATGCATGAGACCACTTCCTTTATAACTTCCTGTTTTTATTTATTTATTTCTGTTAGGACACCATTTTTATTCTAAAAACTCTCACAGTAAAAGAAACTGAAGCATCAGGAGCTTTGAGCTAATAAACTACACACAACAACATTCAGAGTGAGAGTGATGCAGAGACAGTTAACTCAGTGACTAACCAGGTTCTTTCTAACTCACTGCTGTGTTGTATTGGCTTATTCTTGTAATCTGTCTTTCCATAAGATAAGGCTGAAATTCTTAGCATTGCACGAAATCAACAACATCAGAAGAGGAAAGAGGTCTGCTCATACTTCTCAGTTTTCATTAGGGAAAAAAATTTCCAAAGCCCTCAGCAGATTTGCTGCCTCTTCTTAGTGCTCAGAATGGTATCAAAGTTTTCCATCTAAATAAATCACTCAAGGGTGAAGAAATGATGGAAATGGTTCTCACATTGGAACATAATTGTCACCTGGGACGTTGACACTGGGAAATGCACATTCTGAATCTACCCATCTCAAACCTACTGTGGCAGACACTCTGGGAGCTGGACCCTGCAAATTGCTCAACAAACCTTTCAGGAGATCTGCTAAGAGGTAAAGATTGAGAATTGCTGGTTTGATCTGATTGTAATTCACTTTCTGGGGCTAAGGACATGTACAGCTTTCTCAGCAGTGCACAGTCATAACATAAACATGTCAGAGACCTCACTACTTAATTTTATATTTTGTATTTAATGCAGTACCTGCTTACATGAAGCCTCTTAGAGATTTTTCTGATTTGTTATTCCTGTCTAGTCTAGTGGTTAGAGATATTAGAAGGATCAAGTGGGTATTAAATTGTGATCAAAAGTCTGTCAAAAGGATACTTCACTTATTTGAGAGCCTCAGTTACTTTTAAAAAACTAGATATTTTCAAACTTTCTTAGTTTTGCTTAAAGTAAATCTCGTAACATTGGGCACATTTTTGCAATAGAAATAATTACCTATAAATTGAATACATGAATGACTTATATTTGTTGATGTATTGAGAGTTAACTAGAAAGAACTGAAAGTATTTCATTAGAGTTTCGTTTTAAGATAGTTTAATAAAGAATCATTTCAGTGATTATAATTAGCTATCTATAGTACAGACAGTTGTATTTCTCCTGTAGGAGATATGGCTCTTTTAGACATGTAAAAACAAATCCATCTATTTTGAAGTTTTTATTGCAATGTTTTCAGGTGGCAGGTGGAGTAATGGAAACAGATTTATCACAGCCAGTGACTGAAGCTTTCACTGAGCCTAAGCATTGCTCACTGCATGCCTTATTTGACTTTTTCGATGAATTAGAAGAAATCATTTGGAGTTCTGTGATGTTGCCACAGCAACATTCATCATTGTAAAAAAAAAATGGTGCCGTGGGACAGAAGGGTGATATACTAACAGGTTTCCAGATACCCAGGTGTGTTCCTCCTGACTCAGGTAATATTAAGGCTGCCTACAATGAGAAAATTTAAAGCAGAATAGAAGAGAAAGGTGAACTTCACCTGTTGATAGAATTTTCCTTCCCCTCCCCTCTCTCTGATTTTTTTTCTACTACATCCTGAATTTGTTACCCATTGCTTTGTAACAAGTACCATAAATTGAAAAGCTTCAAATAATGAACATTTATTATTTCTTGGTCGCTAGAAGTCAAGAGGTTATAGCCATGAATTAGTGTCTCTTGCTCAGTGTTTCCCAATCCCAGTGACTGCATGGGAATTACTGTACTCTGAGGCTCAAGGTTGGCAGAATTCACTTCAGTGCAACTACCACAATGAGTACCCTTCCTTTCCTTGCTGGAATTCAGCTGAGGTCATTTTCAGCTCCCAAAGGTCACTCTTCATTTCCAGACACATGGCTTCCCACAGACCCTCTGTACAAAAAGGCAGTTGCTCCTTCAAGACCACCAGAAGACTCTCTTTTATGCCTTCTGATTCAGGAAGGACTCCATACTCTTTAAGGTCTCACTTTAGTAGCTCAAAGCACCCAAAATAATCTCTTCTCAAAGTCAACTGATGTGGAACTGTAATTATATCTGTAACAAACACCTAACCTTTTTTTTACAAAGTAACTTAATCATGGAAGTTATTTCCCTTTATGTTTATGGGTCTCACAATACTCAGGAAGGGGGGTTTGTATAGGGTCTATACATCAGTAATGGGCATACTGAGTACCTTCTCTGTTTACCTACCACACTCACTTCCCTCTTATCTCACTCTTTTCTATTCTTGGTTGTGATATATATGCACACGAGTGTTTATGTGTACATGTGTACCTACACTTGTATGGTAATAGTAAAAGCAAAAGTCACTAAGAAATAACATTTGCCAAACACATTACGAAGAAATGATTTATGATTTTCCCCTGAAAATTTACAGCTTATGGAAAGTTGAAATAATTGTAGCTTTGAAGGACGCAAGTGCATTCAGACAGCTTGTTTTTTTCTTTTAGTAGCAATCTTTGTAACAGTACATCATACATACTTTGTCTTGGGTTTGACAGGCTATTCTGATACATTCTAAGGAAAGAGTATTAAGTTCTAGATATTAGGCAAAGTATGTAAAGCGAGCAAACTGTAGTTCACTTCTCTCAGCTTAAATGTGCTGTCCTTGTCTCGTAGGGGAAAGATCTCAGAACTTTTCTAAGTCTTGGTGCTCTAGATAGGTATGTTTATGGGTCTTCCGGTGGTAATAGGATATCATGGTGAGCTACAAATTAAGTGAGTAACAACAGATGATGTTTAAGGTTTTGAGATCACCAATAAAACTGATTGCCTCATTCCTATTAATATTTGTATTAATATTCCATTGTGAATTCAAAGTAAAAATGCTTTTTTGGAATAACATTGTTTATTCAAATCCAAGAGCAAGCCACTTGATAATTTACTTCTTTTAGTTAGTAAAATAATTGCTATTGAATTTTTAAAAATCTGTATACAAGAATTGCTATCAATTTTTTCTGTTAGAAAAAAGAAAATAAAAAATTAACATACTAACTAAAATAACAGAACCTTAATGGTAGGCTATGTCAACAAACATGATCTGTAGCTGGTAAATTAATAATTAAAAAATACCAGGAAATGTCTCAAATTATTGTTCACAAACCTCCTTTGATACTTATGGTTTTGTTTAATATAAACTTGCTATAGCAAAGTGTTAGTTCTATGATGTAGTACTTTATAGGGTACTAAAATGTGATGAGTGCACAGATAGCTCATTCTCTACTGCACTCATTCACAAAGGGGTAAAAACAGTTCTAACCCCCAATACTTGTGAATGTGATCTTATTTAAAAATAGGACTTCTGCAGACATTCAAATTAAGATGAACTATTAGAGTGAACCATATCCATTTGACAATGTCTTTCAATTTTAAGAGAAACGGACATAGAAACAGACATGCAAAGAGTCAGGGAGAATGTCTTCTATAGGCCAAGAGACACCCAAGATGGCCAAGGGTTAAAAGAGAGGCATAAGAAAGATTCTCCCTCACAGCTTTTAGCAGGAGCTATGCTGCCAGCATACTGATTTTGGACTTCTAGACTTCCAAACTGAGCCATGAGACCATAACCTTTTGTTACGGATGCCACCCAGTGTGTAGCCCCAGGAAACTACTATATATGGATTTAAAATTTTTTATTCATTGTAACTTAATGATTCCCCACAATTATTTCATTGACTTATATAATGTAATCACTTCAGATTTAATTTCCATACTGTTTTCTTTTGTAGATTTTTAAGTGGTTTCCAGCAAATCCCCTTAGTTTATACGGTTGGATATATGATTCAGAGAGATTCTTAGTTTCTATTCCTAAGAATTCTATTTCTGTTGCTTTTAAGACACTAGATACTAGAAATCACCTACCATAGTTTGAAACTTTTGAACAGAGAGGATTTTCTCCACCTCTAGGCATTTATTATGGTTAGAAGGCATCATTTTCTCCTGTTTATCAGAGCAGAACCTGAAAACAAGCAGAATGGTGCTGGAAAGTTTTCTTTCCTACACAATTATTTTGAAGATGTCTAGGGAGGGAAGATAAACACGTATTTTTCAGGTGACTCCATAGGGGATGATATCTGGTAGCTTAACCATGGGAAGATAGATCTGAGAAATTGACCTGACCCAGCATGATGTCAGGCCTGAAGATGCAACGTTTTCATTGCAGGGTTTTTCAGGAAAAAGAAAGGCGCTCAGCTGCACAGCATGAGCTCTCTCATGCCAGTTCTGCTGTGGCACACAGACAGGCTCTAGAAAGTAAGTTGCTTACTGTTATGATAAGTGAAACCCATTTCTAAGGTGATCTTTGGAGAGCACCTAATTGTGAGTGTATGTCTCAGTATAGAAAGCTGCATGTACTCTGTAATCACAAAAAATAAGCAAAATATGCGTGGTGAAGAAAAATTCCGACACATGAACAGTAGTGCCAACTAAGTGGAAATATTTATTGTTTTCCTCTCAATTGATTACATTGTCAAATATACCCACTATCGTCATGCTAAACTACCATGTAAGTTAAAAAAGTGAAATTCTGTTAAGCATCAACACTGTGCATAATTTGCAAGCTTTCCTTTTCAGCTTGACCGAAGAGACATATTTGTTACCTAATCACAACAGTCAAACCCATCATACCTGTGGATAATCAACTTTGGGGGAACAGTGGACTTCCCAGCACAGTGTAAGTAGAAGGAAAGACTAACAAGGCCAAGTCCAGCTGTCCTGATAATCTATGGGGCTACATTTTCTGGCTTCAGGTGGTCTTCATAAAAAAATGACTTAAAAACTGAATTTACATATGTGAATGATCACATATTGCAAGAGAAATTTATGATTAGCATAAGTTGAAAATTCGCAAGTACTCTGCTTGGACATACATTCCCTTAAAATAACCTAAGAATTATCAAAAGAAAAATTTCTCACTAAATTAGCTGTTTTGATTGAAATGACTGAGACATACGGATACAGTTATTGCTATCAAGACCAAGGAGAAGGAAACAATCTTAATTGCCAGTGTGTTGTGCAATTTTATGCAGAGAGAAAGAGGGAGAGAGAGAGAAGGAGAGAGAGAGAGAGAGAGAGAGAGAGAGAGAAAGAGAGAGAGAGAGGGAGAGAGGGAGAGGAGAGAGAGGGAGATGGAGGGAGGGAGAAAAGGAGAGGAAGGGAGAGAGAGGGGAGAGAGAAAATGGCAATAACAAAGGGGAAACTAATAAGAGAGCTATTAGATGTGAACCTTCTATTATTTACTTTTCCAATCATCCCACTCTTGCCCTCAAACTGCAAACACTGGTAGTTTAAAAGGCAGGTTTGATGCTTTTGTTGATTGTGTGAGTGTCTGTGGATATGAGTGGACAACAGTCTGTTGTATTAATTTAATATTTTCCTCTAATATCCAACAAGAAAAGAATTTATCACAGAAGTTAAGCACTATTATTATTTTATAAAATTAATTGTAATAGTTTGTGATGGACTACTATTAAAACCAGATGGAAGGAGTGCTGGAAAGGAGATAGGTGACATGTAATTACTCTTTTCTGAGCACCTATTGTATGCCAGCAACTGGGCTGTCTGTCTGCTTATATATCATTTACTCTCACAGTTGTACTGGAGGTGGATTTTATTGTTTCTATATCACTGGTGAGGAAATTGAGACTAAGCAATTGTATTCACTTTTATAATCTATTATTTTGGGTGATTATCAGTTGCTGTACCAAATAACCCTACAGATTTCGGGACTAGCCATAATGAAGTTGATTTTTCATTGTGTAACAAATCAGTGCAGGTGCTCCTGCTCAGCTTGTCTCCTGGCAGTGATTCAGTGATTACAGAAATTATCTATATCTTTGGATTCTCAAATGTTCAGGTGGCATAGTGGCAAAGAGAGGCCACAGAAACCTTCTTTTTCAAAGAATAATGCATAGCTCTTGTTCTCATTTATATTGTACCTGGGTGCAAAAGAGGCTAGAAAAATGTAGTTCCTATTGGATAGGCACATGTCGGTGGCAACTCCACAACATATGAAGGGAAGTACAAATTTCATTGGACAGAAGGTTATCGCTGCCACTCCTGTTGATTAATATTGCTCATATACTCAGTACATAGCTGTGGTTTTCATGGCAGTATAATCTCATTTAAAACCATAGGAGGAAGAAGGGGAAGGACAAAAGGGAAATAAAATAGAGGGAGTTAATATGATCAAAGTACATCATATGTATGTATGGAAATTTCATTATGAAACCCCTTACTATGTATACTATATGTCAATAACATAAATAAAAATCATATAAGCAATTCCTATTAGAGAACCCAGTTAGACACTGATATCAGGATTCTTCACTATAATAAGTATGCCTCAAATTGACTATTATATACTTTAATATTAATGTTGAAGTGAAAGCATGAATGAAAGATAAATGATAAGCAAAGAACTAGTTCTGTGGAGAAATAGGCAAAATTAGGGAGTATTGCCTAGAATAACTGAGTATGTTTTTGCTGTCTGGTTAGATGACTTACTTTAGGGTTTTTCATAATGTTGACCAAAAGATTATCTTTTAAAGGAAGAGCTGTAAGTATCATAAGAAATGTGCATTTTTTCCCTTGGAACACAGCAAGGTAGGCACTGATTTCTTCTCTAGTGATAAAGAGACTTTGGGTTTATTCAGTTTGCTGCTTACAGTGATGTAAGTGTGTGTATATGGGATGAGTGACACTGTGTAGTAGGAGTTATTTTTCCCACATGACTCAGGGATGAGGTTGTTTTGTCTTTACTTTTGTAAAATGTGAGTGTTTTCATTGAATATCATTCATAGTGCTTTGGTTTACCTAAATTTTAACCAAACCCACGGAAATAGCAATCATGGTCAGGTGAGTTATTACTAAAAGAGATTAGAAAGCCCAGTTCTGCCCTTAGGATTTTAAGAGACACTAACAGAAAGCTCCCAAACCTTGGCATAATTCTGACTATTATTCAAGTCTCTTGGGCCTAGTCAGTATACATTTCATAAATTTCTTTATTTTTAAAATTCCCAATTGAATAAAAATGCATTGAGCCCATTTTAGGTACCAGGCACTGTGTTAGGATCTAGGTATGAAGTGGTGCTAAAGGTAGAAAACACCCAATGCATCTTGTTGAGAAATTAACTCTTGATTCTGACAGTCAAAGCTCACTCATTTTAGATTATGAATAGAATGGTGGATATTTCTGTTTGGATCCTTACCACAAAGTTATCTCATTTCCCACTGTCTTTTTTGAACTCAAGATGACTTCGTTTTCCAAATCTGGGGCCAATTAGCATCACTGTCTTGATACTATGGTTACAAGTGCAATGGAAATACACCAATACATTTATTTAATCTAAATATACAATCATTTCATCTACCACCTCACCTTTTCTCTAAAGATTCAAATTTCAGTGCACAATTATGATTTCTAGCTTGTGTTTCACACTGTAAATATAATCACCAGAAGCTATACCACACTAATCATGTTAGAGAAGTCCATGCAGTTGGTCATTGGCAGTCTGCAGTGATGATGGGCAACAGGGTCAGTCCTTATTTTGCATAGATATACATGCTTGCCAAATTGCCTATAAATAGAAGCTGTGCCAGGAGGTGGGGATAATTATTGGAAAATAAAACCCCCTTTTCTTTGGACTGCGCTCCCAATATGGCTCCATAGGGATTTTGCTTTTGGCTGTTTAGCAAGCATCTGTTCCTTGTTTCAAGAGAAAAGTAGAATTTTGCCCAATTTCTGATCTTGCTGCAAATGTAGCTGAGAGTTAGGATGTCTGGTTTTTAATGTGTCTCAAGCTTTTTTATTTTTTGAGCACACGTTTACTCAGACACATCTTATACATTGTGGGAAGATTGCTGATTTACTCCACAGGCATCCTTTCACTCTCTACCATGAAGAGAGGACCTAAAACCAACAATTATATTCATGACATGGTGAAAATATCATATCATATACCTAGCCTAAATGGATGTAGCTTGGGGGCCATATTTATCTACCAATATTCATTTATTTATTTTGATAGCATTGGAATTTGAACTAGCTAGGCATGCACTCTACCACTTGAGCCACCTCTAGCCTTTTTTACTTTAGTTTGTTTTTCAAATAGGGTCTCATGCTTTTGCCCAGTCTGGCTCTGGAAGGCAGTCCTCTTACCTCTGGTTCCAAAGCAGCTGAGATTATAGGCATGTACCATGACACCTGGCTTATTTATTGAGGTAATAATCTGCCTAACTTTTTGCCTGGACTGACCTCAAATCACAATCCTCCTATCTCCACCTCCCAAGTACATGGAATTACAGACAGAAGCCGGTACACCTGGCCCCATCTACAAATATTTCTTTGTTGAGCCTATTTTAAAATTTTGTTTTGACTTACCACCATTTCATTCATATAGTTGTTTAATAATATCAACAACAACAGAAATAAAACAGGTAATGAAAGAGAAAATCTTCAATAAAGAATTTCAGAATTAGAAGAGACTTCATAGGTTATTTAGCTTCAACTGTTTCATTTTACAGATAAGAAAACCAAAATCTATAAAGGTAAATGACCATGGTAACATGAGAAATGGAAGAACTGTGAAAAGTACAAATCACTGAGGAAAGAAATCAAAGACATCAAAAGATGGAAAGACCACCCATTTCATGGATCTGCAGAATCAGTATTGTGAAAATGGCTAAAGCAGTCTATATGTTCAATGTAATCCCCATCAAAATTCCAAGGAAATTCTTCACACAGATTGAAAAATCAATTCTAAAGTTCACAGAGAAGCACAAAAGACATCAAATAGCCAAAGAAATCCTGAGCCAAAAGAGCAACATAGGTCAGATACCACTTTACCTGACTTCAAATGATACTGCAGAGTTATATCAATAAAAACAGCAAGGTACTAGCACAAAAGCAGACATGAAAATGAATGGAACTGAATATAAGACTCAGGAGTAAATCCACACAGCCAAAACCATCTGAGTTTTGACAGAGTCCAAAACATAGGTTGGAGAAGACAGCCTCTTTAGCAAATGGTGCTGAGAAAACTGGATAGTCATATGTAGAAGACCAAAACTAGATCCCTGTCTCTCTACCTCTACAAATACCAATCGAAGGTAGATCAAATATCCTAACTTAAGAACTGACAGTGTGAAAGTATTACAAGAAAGAATAGGGGAAACTCAGAAACATACAGGCAAAGGTAATAACTTCTGAATAGAACCTCAACAGTTCAGCTGCATCTAACCAAAAAGCTTTGCTCTGTGAAGGAAAGAGTCACCAAACTGAAGAGGCAGCCCACAGAATGGCAGAAAATCATTGACAGCTATGCATCCGACAAGGGGTCAATAACCAGAATATAAAGGGGCTCAAAAAACTGAATTCCCAAAGAATCAACGGTCCAATTATTAAAAGGGCAAAAGAATTGAACAGATAATTCTCAAAAGAAGAAGTACAAATGGCCAATAAAAACATTAAGAAATGCTCAATGTCCTTGTTGATAAATGAAAATGACATTGAGATTTTACCTCACTCCAGTGAGAATGCATCAAGAACAACAACACATGTTGGTGAGGGTGACAAGACAAAGGAACCCGCATACACTTTTGGTGGGAATGCAAATTAGCAAACCACCATGAAAAGCAGTATGGAGTTTCCTCAAATGAGTAAAAATTGAACTATCATATGATCCAGCAGTACCACCCCTGGACATAGACCTGAAGAAATGTTAGGATACTATAGAGACATTTGCACACCCATGTTTTTTGTAGCACTATTCATAATAGCCAATCAGTGGAAACAACCCAGATGCCTTACAACTGATGAGTGCATGAAGAAATGTGATACGTATATGCAATGGAGTACCTACAATGTATCAAATATATCATACTTGGATTCCCTCCCTCCATTTCTCTCCCCCATTCCCTCTCCCCTGATTCCTGGAACAGTTTCAACAGGTATCGTTTTTGCATTTACATACATGTGTATACTTTGCTTGCACTGTATTTATCCTCCTATCCCCTTGCCCTGGCACTTCTCCTCTCCCACTGGTGCCAACGCCCCAGTCATCGTAGAACCTATTTGGCCCTCCTGTTCTCTGATTTTGTAGAAGAAAAAGCATAAAAGATAAAAGGAGAAACATGACATTTTGCTAGTTTGAGATAAAGATAGCTACACAGGGAGTTTCCTTGTGTTGTTCCCATGCATATGTGCATTATAGCTCCAGTAGATTCACCTCTTCCAGTCCTCTTCACTCCTCCCTAGTCTAATTCCCATGATAACCCCAGCCAGTTTGGAATTTCTAGATTCATTCCTGTATAGTGAGCACATCAACCTCATTCAAGTTTTTGGTTTCCTTCCCTTGTCCCATCCCTCCTTTGCACAGCCTACCCTTACTGTGACCCATGTCCCAAAATATTGCTGCATTTGTTTTAGGTCTATAATCTACATATGAGGGAGAACATGTGATTTTTCACCTTCTGAGCCTAACTTCATTTAAGATGATGTTCTCTAGTTCCATCCCTTTACCTGTGAATGACAAAATTTCATTCTTATTTGTGTCTGGGTAAAATTCCATTGTGTAGAAATACCACATTTTCTTAATCCATTCGTTAGTAGTGGGGCATCTTGGCTGTTTCCCTAGCTTGGTTATTGTGAATAATGTTGCAATAAACATGGGTGTGCAGGTGCCTTTGCAATAACATGAGTCGCATTCCTTCAGGTACATCCCTAGTGGTGTTGCTGGATCATATGGCAGATTTATTTTTAGTTTTTTAAGGAGCCTCCATATTGTTTTCCAATATGTAATAGCTTACATTCCTACCAGCAGTGTGGCGGGTTCGTTGCCCCCACATCCTTGCCAACATTTGTTGTCACTGGTGTTCTTGATGGTAGCTGTTCTAATAGGAGTGAGATGGAATCTTAGTGTGGTTTTGATTTTCATTCTCTTTATGGCCAGGGATGGTGAGCACTTTTTTGTGTGTTTCTTAAGCCATTTGGATTTCTTCCTTTGAAAACTTTCAATTCAGTTGCCCATTTCTTTATTGGATCATTGACTTTGGTAAGTTTCATTTTTTGAGCTCCCTGTATAGTCTGGCTATCAGTCCCTTGTCGGAGGTATAGCTAGCAAAGATTTTCTCCAATTCTGTGGGTGACCTCTTCAATTTAGAGATCATTTCTTTTGTTGTGCAGAAGCTTTTAAATTTCATGTCTTCCCATTTGTTGATCCTTTCTCTTAGTTGCTGAGCCACTTGTGTTCTACGGAGGAAGTCCTTGCCTATGCTTATTGCTTCCAATGTATTCCCTGCTTTCTCCTGTAATAGGTTCAAGGTTTCAGGTCTGATGTTAAGGTCCTTAATCCACTTTGAGTTGATACTTGCACAGGGTGACAAACAAGGATCTAGTTTCAGTTTTCTACAGGCAGATATCCAGTTTTTCCCAGTAACATTTGTTGAAGAGGCTGTCTTTTCTCCATCAAATGTTTTTGGTGACTTTGTCAAAAATTAGGTTGGGTGTATCTGCATGGATTCATGGCTGGGTTCTCTAATCTGTTCCACTGCTGTTCATATCTGTTTTTGTGCCAGTACCATGCTGTTTTTATTGCTATGGCTCTGTAGTATAGTTTGAAGTATAGTTTGGGTATTATGATATCTCCAGCATTTCTCTGTTTGCTCAGTATTGCCTTGGCTATTTGCAGTCTTTTATGTTTCCAAATAAACTTTGGGGTAGATTTTTCAGTCTCTGTGATGAATGTCATTGGAATTTTGGTGGGAATTGCATTAAACATGTAGATTGCTTTTGGTAGTATAGCCATTTTTACTATGTTGATTCTGCCAATCAATAAGCATGGGAGATCTTTTCATCTTCTGTAATCTTCTTCAATTTCTTTCTTCAATGGTTTGTAGTTTTCCTTGTAGAGGTCATTTACATCCTTTGTTAAGTTTATTCCTAGGTATTTGAAATTATTTTCAGGGTATTGTAAATAGAATTTATAGTTTTTCCTGTATTATTAATCTGTTCATTGTTGGTATATAGAAAAGCTACTGAATTTTGTAAGTTGATTTTGTATCCTGCTACTTGGCTTAAGCTGTTTATGGTGTCTAGGAGTTTTTTTTTTTTTTTTTAAATCTTTTAGGTATAACATCTTGTCATCTGTGAATAGGGGTAGTTTGACTTCTTCTTTACCTATGTTCGAATACTCTCTCTTTAAGCCCCAAGCAGCCATGTAAGAACCAACTGCATTTGAGGCTACCACCCTGAAGAACCCTAAGACTTTTGAAGGGACCATTTGTCCCAGGTCATTCAGCCTTCAACTTTTTGTAGAGCAGGTGCCACATTTGAGAGTGTGGAAGCTTCTGGATGACTCTATTCCTTAGAGGTTTGTGATACACCCTTAACCTTTGGTTATACTAAATGAATCCCCAGACTCATGGAGCAGAAAAAAAACATTGTGCCATATGTTGTCTGAGTTTCTGACCTACATGACTAAAAGAGAATAATTCATCCTAGTCCAAATAGAGATAGCTAATAAAAGCTTTCTTACTCACTTAAAAAGTTACTTTTGACTTTCTTTGCATTAGCAGAGAGCATGTAAATCAGAAAAGTGCATGGATTGCAAACAAATATCAGAACAGAAAAGCTGAGTTCTGTTGGCAAGTGTGATGAAGTCATGTTTTCAAAGTTCACAATGAAAGCAAAACAACCCCCAGAGAATTCTCACAATCTTGAACTGCTGAATGCATGGCTTCCTTGCTTTTAGCCAATCTGTCTCTCGTGATATAAATATGTTCTTTCCAAACTTAAGGTTTATTTATGCTGATTCCTTGATTTTTAAAAAGAGAATCTGAGTAACCATAGCAAAAATTCCATGAGGTATTTATATGCAGAAATAGTTTGTTGATTTTATTGATAAAGAAATATACATGGATATTTTTTCTATTATAATTTTAATGTTTCTTTAGTGGCCTTATACTAAATCACCATTAAAAAAGCAACAAACTTTTCAATTAAATTACAGAATTACCTTCAAACACCTAAAATGTGTTAGTTGCAATCCAATTCCTGAAATAACAAATTAATAAAACCCTTTTGAAGTGGATTTCAAGTATAAGCTAAATTACAATGTTAAAAAATAATGAGGATTTCTTGTGCCTGACATACGTATTTTGAGAGAGGAATAAGGTTTTCAGTGGATCCTTGATATATTGACAGATTCTTGACTTTATTTTAAAATAGAGATACCCATTTATGTATATTGTCTATCTAAATTTGTTTCTAGACTGCACTCATTTTAAAAGTACACTATTCTCTCTGTTAAAAATACCTATTTAATGGGAAATAGTGGGTTCTATTTATATAATATGCAGGCACTCCCCATAAAATAATATATTTTACAACTCCTCCAAAAATTTGTTTTCTTGAAAAAAGGATTATATTTCAGCTTCTGAATATTTGGATATTTTAAAATATTCTTATGCCCCAAAATATTCAATCTTGCATACTTCTAGTTATATGTTTGCAACTACTTTAATCCTTCTAAGAAAACTGTTTAGGTGAGAAGGAAATCTTGGGTTGAAGGAAGAGTAATGTTTGCCTTAGAAATGAAATTATTATTTCAGACCTCATGTCCACATAGCTTTTCTGCCCTCTGATATTTTATCATTTTTATTTATGGAATCATTATAGCCCTTGCTACAAATCTAGGCTGCAAATCCATTTCTAGTATGAAGATTACTTTTTGAGATTCAGAGATGAAACCCAAAAAGTCAAAAGGGAGAAAGAATTTCACCTGATGCATGTGTACATATACGTCTAAGAATCCAAACTTCTGTTTTTCTGCAGAAGCCTCATGGATGTGGTTGGCAGAACTCTAAGAAGGTTCTCTAATCTATTCTCTGTGTACACAAACTTCAAAATCCCTAGGTTTGTGCATTTGATGGATTTTTCTCCCTGGATTAGGTTGTTATATGGCTCAGTTAACTAAGAAAGGATTAATATCCAGATTGGTCTGTCTGCAAACAGTCACATGTCAAGAGACATGCTCTAGAGATGGAAACCTCTTTTCTGCTCACAGTCTGCAGGGGAAGGAGGACCTCACCCTTTCAACTTATGGGTTCAGAATGCTGCCAGGAAAGAGCTGGGGAGCAGATTTCTGCCCCCTCAGTTCTCTACAGCTCAGTCCTGACAATTTCATTCCTAAACAGAAAATCCAGCCACACCATGCTGGCTTTTCTATAGAACTGTGAGCTAACAAATAGGTGTTGTTTTAAACCTCTATGTTTGTGGAAATTTGTCATGCAGTGCTATAAAACTAAAACAGATTCATCAAAGGAAACTTTTGAACTTCAGCATTCAGCTCTTAAGTCCATCTACCAACGTTATTTTATTTTTCTGTTCCTTTGCTTGTCTTGCAAAGAATTGGGGTTTGGTACACTGAGAATCAGAATTACAGCAAATCCCTCTACAGTGTGTGGGATGTTTTCTCAGCTAAGAATAAAAAGAATCTTTAGATTCCCTTGTTCATTAAGGTCCTTTTGTTTGACTTTTGCAAAACTTTCATAGTGAACACTTCCTGACATTAAAAGGCATAGAAAAATTTGTTTGAAATGTTTTCTGAGAGTCATGAAATAAAACACAATTTTGAGTAAAAGAAAATCTGGGATAAGAACTTGCTTAGGTGTGAAACCCTTTGATAATAGTTAAGAAAGGCGGGAACTCAGAAATTACACATTTTCCATTCAAATTCTTCCACAACTGAACTGTTTGCCTTGTGTTTCCTGATCATGTTGTCTGTAAAATTGGTATATATTAAGAAACTCTTAAGTCAACAGAAATAATATACATTTTGCTAAATGAATTGGGTTGAGGAAAGCAGAAATTTTGGTTTCTACTAAAAGAATCAGGCAAATGTTTTAAAGATAGACAACACTACATATCATTTCATATCTAAAACTACCATTTACTTGTGACCCAGAATCTTACTCAAGATTGTTTCCTTCTTAAGACTCTAAAAGATTACCCAGCATCACTTTTTAAAAAAAGAAAACAAATGACCATTCCCACAGATTACATTTACAGTACTAGTAACACTTCAAAATCTCAATGCTAGTGCAAAGAAAGTGTTTGTATTCCAAAGTCCATTTATCTGTACAATTGAGTTTGCACTTAACCTTCAATTGGACATGATTAGTCTGAAGCTCAATGATATAATAAAAGACAAATACCAAGGCAAGAATCTAATAAAATTCTGTAAATGTCTAGTTTTAAGTTATGAGCCTGCCCAGGTAAAATCATGCTCATGGGTTTGTATCAGTATTTGATAGTACCTACATGTGTTCAAAGACATAATGTAATCAATTTGGTTATAGAAACATCAACTTTGAAGCCCTATTAAGTAAAATATTATTCCCCAAAGAATTCTGTTCTTCTCTCTGGTAGTTCTATATTAACAGTATTATTATAACATCTTAATTTTGTTATCATAAGAGTACTGTTCTTTGTTATTATTGTTATATCTTAATTTTGTCAATAAAAAGTGTGAATTTGTTTTCCCTCCTGATATGCATAATTATTGATTTTGCTACTTGGTCCACAAAGCCACTTACCATTTGGCTTATTACAGAAAAAGTGACCCAACTCCATGGGAAGGACTGTCATTACCTCCATTCCTCTGCTCAGTCTTATCTAACACAAATTCCACTTCCCTCACTCTCTCCAGCTACAGTGGTCCTCCTTGAATTGATAAAAACTCTTTCCAGCTTTAGGCCCATAGCAAATGATGTGTCTTAGCCCTGTGGACCTCTATGCATTCTGATGGTATACATGTAACTGTCATTTCCTCAAAGAAGCCTCTTGTTACCCATCTCATTCTCTGCCAGTTCAGGCAGGTTAATCTCTGATAACTGCTTTTCAAATCCTTCATTGATTCTTCATAGCATGTAAGAAAAAAATTGAGTTGGTATTTGTTTTATTTCTGGCTTACCCAATGGACCATAAGCTCTATTATGGCACAAACTCTATCTATGTTGTGAATGAATATGTCTCTACTGGTACATAATTAACGGTTCTATGGTATGTCCACAGTCTGGCACATGGCCCTTGTTGAAAATGAATTGAGTGAAAATTGTGTGAATCTAGGGCAAAAACTCAACAGTACTCTTATGATAACAAAAATGGAATATTTCACCAGGGCAACTTATAAAGGTGGCCACTGGAAAAACATGAAAAGTGATTGTTGCATAATAATCATGGTAGCTTCTATTTAACTTCACCTGAGAGCTGAATTAGAAAACAGAACAAAAGAGAATAAATTATAGGAGCTTTTAGTCATGACACATACTCTATTGCTGAAGGTTCTCAGGATTGGAAACTATCCTGCAAGTTCTGATGGGTTACTGAAAGGGCCACTGATTTCAACAAAATGAGGAATTATCTTAAAGGTTAGCTAAAATTATTTTTTCCTAACCCTTATTCATATCAACTGGGTTTGAGAACATTTGTAGATTAACAGAATTTCATTCTAGAGTGAAATATGTTCCAGTGTTGCCAACTCTCAATTTCTGTAAACATTAACCACAAAGACATAAGGCAAATAAATAACATGACTCTTGGGTTTCTATAAAAGTGTAGACTCTCATTTTTCTCAATCTAGAGCATGATAGTTTATAATTACTATAAAATATTTGTGCACGTATATAAGGGCTACATGCATTACTGACTGAAAGTTACAGCCTAGCTAACCTATAGAAAATGGAAACTATGGTCTATCAGCATCTTTTCCTGATGCAGGCTCATTAGCACTAACAGGATTAGTGTACAAGTCCAATAGAGACTAATCTCCCTTTATGTATATATACTTAAAATTGTATTTTACCCTAAAATATGTTAAATAAAGTATGTTCTCTCTTCTGACAGTGACAAATGCATTTTCATAACAATCAAGAAAAACAGGCTCAAATTTAGAATTTGTGGGCTCTATAGAGTTTCTCACTGGAATGTGACAGCATGGGGGGCCCATTCTCTTCCCATATGCAGATCCATCCTCCAATTCTGGCAGTGGCTTATGTCTATCTGTTTGGATATGGAAGTTTGCATGTCATAAGTGACCAATCTTTAACCACCCCTGCTAAAGATTGTTCACACCTTGGAACAACTGAGGCACAACCTGTCCCTGAAAGGATGGATTTAATGAAGAGACTCGTGCATCTCCTGGAAGGAGACTGAGAGCTTTTGTACAAATAATTCTGGCATTTCAGATGGTTTAGAACAGGGGCAACCATTTTCTATAAATGTCCAGATAATTATTTTCTGTTTTGTAAGCTATTAACACTTGGATATTAATGTCCCCAAAAGACCCATTTGTTGAAGGCATGGTTGTTTGCTTATGGCCCTATTAGGAGGTGATGGAACCTTTAAAACCTGGGGGCCTAGTAGGAGTAAATTAGGTCATTGGAGGTGTGCTCTTGAAGGGGATGTTGTGATCCTTACACCTTCTTCTTTCTCTCCTTTTCAACCACCATGAGGTGAAGAGCTTTGCTGTACCATGCAATCCCTTCCCTGACATTCTGCCTTGCTACAGGCCCAAATGACCAAGGATTGAAATCTTTGAAATTGTAAGCTAAGATTAACCTTTCCTTTTTTAATGTGATTTTCTCAGGTATTTTGTCACGGGATGGAAATGGGACTAGCGGTCTGTGTTATAACTACTCAGTTCTGCAGTTGTAGCCTGAAAGTAGTCTCAGATAACATAAATAGATGCATATAGCTATGTTACAATAAAACTTTATTTAAGAACAATGTTTTCTATAAACACATGGTTCTCCAAATTATGTAAGAAGCTTGAATATAACCTCTCAGGACTCTTGACACTGGCTGAGGCATAGTAGATATAAGCCAGATAGACTTGGAGTTGCCCCGGGAAACCTCCTTAACTGGCAGTTTGGTGTGGGGTGGGAATCCTTTGCCCTTGGTTGCCAATACCTGATTGAGAAGAAAAAGATGTAAGTGCCAGGGATAGGAAAACATTTTTGCAGTGGTTGATAACAAGTAAAGAAAAAATAATAAAGGCATGTGCAGAAAAGGGGGATATGACATTTATTAGTAAGAAGACATGGTGCAGCCAACCTAGTGTTGATAAAAGTAGAGAAAGATAATTGGATATTGAAGCCAGAGATGGTAGATTGAACCAGGGAACTGGAGCATGAAAATTAGTGAAAATGGGCAGACTCTGGATGTAATCTGTAGGCAAAGTCAACAGGATTTGCTGATGGAGTACATTTGGGTATCAGAGCTGAGTGTGGTAGTTGACATCTAAAGTGTTACTTGAAGGCTCATGTGTTAATTTTTTCCTATGGTGCTACTGGGAGGTATGGAGCCTTTAGGTGGGGATTTGTGGAAGGTAGTTATGTCATTGGCCGAATGCCGCTAAAGGGAATATTGGAAGTCAGCCCCCTCATCTTTCTGTTTGTTTCTTGGAACCATGATATGGGCAGCATTGCTCCACCATGGCAGGGTTCCCTGCCCTGATGTTCTGCCTTGTAACAGACCCCAAACAATGGAACCAACCAACCATGACTAAAACCAATCTTCCCTCCTTTGAAGTTATCTCATGTATTTTGTTACGGTGACAGAAAGCTGACTACCACACAATGAGACCTCATTGTCAGGGCTTCTTACCGTGGGATCTATATTAGCAAGTTGGAACTTGCATTAAAAAAATGTGAACAAGCTAGGTGGCATCAAGCAGGAGACATTTATTGCCACTCAGATCTGTGTACTTGAGGTCAAATCAAGTTTTTAGCTGGGTTATGACACTCTCAGAAGGCTCTAGGAGATTTTTCCTTGCTTCTTCTAACTTCTGGTAGTTTCTAGTAATAGTGGCACTTCTTGGTTTATACATCAATTCAGCCTCTGCCTCCATCATCACATGGTCTTTTCTTAGTATGTCTGTGTCTGTTTTCCTCTTCTTTGTAAGGATGCCAGTCATATTGGATTTAAGATGTCCCCTTCTTCCCCCTTTCTAGTTTGACTTCAATTTATTTAATTATAGCTATAAAGACCCTATTTCCAAATAAGGTCACATTTATATGTACCTTAGGTTAGAATTTGAACATACCTTTTTGGGGACACAATTTAACTCATAAAGGGATCATAAATGGATTGCAGTGATTCATCAGGTCTCTGGTATTTGTACATTTAATCATTAGCCCATTTCAGGGCTAGAGTCCAACACTTTCATTAGACTCTTAAATGTGTCTAGGCCTCGGAAAACCAAAGATCTAATTTATTCCTCCCTTTTAGGAAAATCTGATCTTAAACACATTAAGTGACTTGAAGAAGGTCTTGACTAAATTGAGGTAGACTCAGGGCAAGAATCACCTGATGCTATTCCAGAATTATCAAATGATGTATTTTTTTGGTTGATGACCTGAAAAAATAGTAATACAAAGAGAAGCCCCATTACCTCATAGGATAACATGATCAGATTTCATGCCTCCTGCCTGCTCTAGTGTTCTAGATGTGCCTTAATTTCAAAGGTGGCATTCAATTATAAACCATGGTCCAAACACTGTACAGAGCTTGGCACCATGTTAGGTACATCTCAGTGTGTGGCTAATGGACTTAGTCAAGCTGACATATATAGTTTGGAAATGTCTATAGAACCGCTCTCAGCTCAGTACATCTGTAGGGTGATAGAAGACATCCCTGTGTTGTTAGGTGACACCAGCCTCAAAGTAACAGGAGGGAAAGAAAAGAGACTGCTTAATTAAGCATACTGGATCTTTAAGAGACTCCTTCCCTCCTCTTTTCTTTCTTTTCTGGACAAAGGGCCTTCTCATGAAGGTTCTGTTCTCTTACAAGCCTCCATTCACATTTTTATTGCACTCAGTTCTCTCCTGGGCTTCCAAATAAGACTGGCTGCTATGATGGTACATGTACTCTCCCTGCTTCATTGTCCTGACTTTTGGTTCTGGTTCACAGAGACACACAGGCTGTGTATCTTGGGTTCCCCAGAATAGAACTAGAGTCTTGTTATCTGGGACAAGGAGACACACCCAAACATGGTTTGCAACACACAGAGAAAAATAGAAAATGAGGAGGGGGCAAAAAAAAAAAAAGAACATAACATTTATTGTCAATAAGTAATGACGTAGTCTAGCACTAAGGTAAAAAAATATTATTGAGTGATTTTTCTTTCCTGATTATGTAGTTACAATTTTTTTTTATGGGGAAGTGTTTTTCTCTTACCAAATAAATTGTAGTAATTCATTGAAAATACTTAGAAGACTGCAGACCTATAATTAACTTTTTAAAAACCTCTAGCAAAGCATTGCAATTTTACTAATGTTATTTTTTATTTCAAGGGAAGATAAGAAATAATTTTTTCAAAATAATGGGAATGTCAAAAGAAACAGGAATGTACCACATTGTTATTGCCATTGATTATAATTGTTGATCACAGAATCACTCTTTAATTATATTTTTTTAGCATAACTGTCCTACGCTATCTTAAAAACACATTTCCCATTCTTTAAGTATTAGAAAATTACTGTGCCTCCAGCGTCCTGAGAAAATCCAAAACCACTGTGGAAGCACTCGGTTGATTGGACCCCTGCCATTGAAAGCCTGTCTCTCCACTCAGCCTTCCTCTTGCCTGTTCTGGCCAAGGCTAATCCCCAGAAACTGGAGTCCTGGTCCCCTGGAGAATTTGTACTGTCAATCATCCCTGCTCTAAAGGTATCTGCCTCTCTCTGAAGACTCTCCTCATTTTTTAAACGTAGCTAAGGCCTATTCTTCCTGTGTAACAATCATCTTTCTTTTGGCCTCTATTTTCCTATGTCTTTTCTTCATAGCTAAATTTCATAAAATTGAACTTTATACTCAGCATCTACTTTGTACCTAATACTCATGTGGTGTCCAAGTAACACATATGTGAAGTGTTTTGTTCCCCTCCTTCCCCAATAAACTTTATTTTTCACATAGCTGAAGTGCAAACCACAGGTGACCATTTTTAATAAGCACAATTAAATTTTAGCCACATAATATCCACAAGAGTCATAATTTAAAAAATACAAACAAATTTTAAGCAATTACTTTACTTGACTTGTTTTGGCCATATTTAACACTGTTTTCACCTCTGTATAAAATTCTCCTTCCCTTTTGTTTAGGTTTCTCATTTGATTTCTGTTGATCTCATGTAGAGAAGGGCTTTGTAGTACTGCTGAGTGGGATTGGGAGTTTTGGCTCCTGTGTGGTTGTCTCTGACACCAATCTGGACCTGGTCTCTTTGCTGCAGTGATGATGAAAATCCTGACTCCTCACTAGGTCTCCTCAGACACTGCCCCAGCTGGAAGCAGGAGAGGTACCTCCTGACTGCTAGGTGAGGAGCAAATTCCAGGAGACTTGGGGCACTGATGGGAATGGGGACAGTGGCTGGCAAAATGAAAGTTTCTAGGTTATGTCTTCTTAACTTTCCATTTCCATTACCTAAGCTTTGTTCAGACTGCTCACATTACTGGTACAAGTTGAAGGAATAAATACATTAATGCATTCATCTCTGTGTTAGTTTAGAGACTTGATACTCTCTAAGTTTAGTGTCACACAAAAGCAAAATCAAGGTTTTGCCAGGACTGCTTTCCTTTTTGGAGGCTCTGAGGAAGAATCCACTTCTAAGCTCATTCAAGTTTCTTTGGCTCCATTTAGTTCTTTACAGTTAGAAGATCAAGGTTCCCATGTCCTACAACTCAGAACCTTTCAGCCAGGGCCTGGTTTTTGTTTCTAGAGGCAGCCTACAATCCTTTCTCTGCCTTTTGTATAAGGTAGCCTCCAGCAATTGCAACACAGCTCATTTTTTAATTTCCCCTACTATTGCGTTTCTCAGATGGGCTATCTGTCTTTCTCTTCTGCTTGTACAATTACATCAGGAAAACCCAGATTGCCCAGATAATTTCTCCATATTAAGACCCTCTGATTCAGAACCTTAATTATTGTAAGATATCTTGTGAGTGACATTAAAGGTGATTAATAAACACTAAAGTAATAATAGCTCAAGATGTTTTATGAAAAGAATCGAAGAATATTAAGTTTAGTAAAGGCTACCCACTTATCTACTCCTTGGATATTCATATATTAGTCAGGGTAACTGAAGCTATCTGCTATAACACACATCACTAACATTCTAGAGGTTTGACACAAGCAAAGCCTCACTCAGTTTATAACATGAGTGGCCTTCCATGTGATGATTCAATGATATGACTGCCATTTTTTGGAACCTTCATCATCTACAGATTTGTTGGAGTTCTCTTAGGATCATTCAGCATTTATTTCCTCCAGGAAAGAAGAGAATAAATAAAATGGAACATTTGATGGTCAGGCCTGAAAATGGCATATATCATTATGCCCACTTTCTATTGGACAGAACTAGTCACATTGCTTCAACCTCAATATATGCACCTGGGGCTGGATGTGCTGGTGCATGCCTGTAATCTCAGATGTTTGAGATGTAGAGATAAGGAGAATTGTAGTTTAAGGCCAGATCAAGCAAAAATTAGCCAGACCCCTCTCTCAAGAAACAAGCTAGGTATGGTGCTATGCACCTGTCATCCCAGCTATGCAGGAAGCAGAAGTAGGAGGACTGTATTCTGAGTGGGCTCAGGCAAAGCCAATATTCTACCTGAAAAATAAACTAAAGCAAAAACCTGGGTGGATGATTTAAATGATAGAGTGCTTGTTTAACAAGTGTGAGGCCCTGAGATCAAACCCTAGTATGATCTCTCCTTCACCACACATGGGACACTTGGGAAATGTAGTAATTCAGTATTTAGGAATAGAACATAGAACTGGTCAATACCCTGATAAATCCTGCAATAAAACACCTATTTAACTATTTGATTTCATGCTTTCCAAACTTACTTGAGTACGACTTTTTATTTTCAGAATAATACCTACTGCTAATTTTCATAACTATTATTATGAGAAATATAATTTAGAAATTTGCTCTAGCCATCTCGCTTAGCAACCTTGGGAAATGCTATTGTGGTTTGAGTTGAAATGTCCCTTGATGAGTCATGTGCTAAAGGCTTGGTTGTTGATGGGGATTTGGGGAAATGATTGTATCATGAGGGTTCTGACTGATCAATGGATCAGAGATAATTTGATGGTATTTTGGGGGAATGATGGAAAGTGCACAGTAGGCCCGGCTGGAGGCAGTAGGGCACTGGGGGCATGCCTTTGAGGGTTTATCTTGTCCCTGGCATTTTCATGCCTATCCACTTCCCAGGCCTGATGAAGTGAGCAATCTCCCCTGTTGTATGTTCCCACGGACGTAATGCTCTGCCTCACCATTGGCTCATTGCCACTGACCCAGCCAACGATGGACTTGAATCTCTGAAACCATGAGCCAAGATAAATCTTTACTCCATTAAAGTGTTTTCTATCAGGTATTTGTCACAACAGTGACACAGATATATTGCATTTTTAGGCAACTGGAATGATAAAGTAAGGATTTACAGATTTTAAGTGTAAGTGGATAAACATTTCAAAGAGTGCATACTTTAGAGCATCACTTTTTTCAGATATAATATGGTCTTATTTAGAGTAACACAACCTCACTAATCTAGTCATCTCAGGCCTGGACAGAAAATAAAAGTGTGACTCCTGTTGAGGATGAGAAGTGATGAAAGCTTTATTCTTTTCTTTCTTTCTTTTTTTTTTTGAGACAAAGTCTCACTGTGTAGTCCAGTATGGCTTTGAACTTGTGATCCTCTTGCCTTTGCCTTATGAGATTGCTTTATTCTTCTCAGAGATTATTGCACAAATCAGGTATTTTTCTTAATTTTTAAGGAAAGTCTTAAAATAAAAAATTAGAATTTAAAGAACAAAAATATATTTTGCTTTTTTGAGAACTCTTACTAAAGGAAATAATAATAATGTTAATTTTGCTAGAATAGAATAGGATACCATACCAGAAGGCATAAGTCATTTCTTTTGATATAAATATGGTATCACATTGAAAGATCATCAATAATGGGGTTATATTCAATGGAGGTCAGGCAAGGGCAAGAGGTATAGTGATTTAAAGAGTTACTGATTGATATCCTATTGATCAGGCCCTAAAGATGATGTCAAATAAATAACTTAAGCACAAAAATTTAGAATGAAAGGCAAAGTTCATGGCAAATTCCCCACATAAAGCTCGCTCACTTTGCAATTTTGTTTTCTCACTGTGTAGGTATGCGTGATAGTTTCTGGTATTTATAGAAAGAGATGGTGTCTCTGAAATACCAGCTGTCTTCTAAAAGTTGCTTGCAAATTGTGGATGCCCTTTGATAATGTTCTAAGCAGGAACTCCCAATTTCTAACTCCCTCTAAAAATCTCTTCATTTGAAATGTTCTTACTTCTACACACTTTTCTTATCCACAGATTTTTATATCTGTTTGGAAAAGAAGTCCCTTGGAAACTCATTGAATAGTTTTCTTTATTTATTTAACTTTTTATTAACAACTTATACTTGTACCATTGGTACACTGTGACAAATACAAAAGTGCTTACAGTATATGTTAGTTAGCTCAGCCTCCCACTCTCCATCTTTCTCCTTTGTTCCTCCTCCTGCTTCCTTAGAACTGTTCCAATAGGTCTCATTGCTCTATTTTCAAAGTTGAATACATCATACTTCTACCATAATCACCCTTCTTCACACTTTCTTTATTCCTTCCCCCATCCCACTGATACCAACTCCTGCAAACCTGTTGAAATCACTGTAAGAAGAGGCCTAAGATAGAAAGGTGAATAATACAGCAGATGAACCAAATTGTGGGGGTATAATCCATACATAAATAAGGAAATATACAGTGACACTCTATAGAGCCATAATAAACAAAAATGTCTTTTTTCTGAAAATAATTGAAGGACAGGAAGATGAAACAAGTTCTGTCCAGGGGTTGAATAGTTCTCTTATGGGTCAAACTGATTGTTATGGCCCATAATTAAGGGTGTGGGGAAAATGTTAAATTTTCAGTAGAAAATGCTAACATAGATTGTGTCACATCTTTATATAAGATAGATATAATAATCTATCTTGAAGATAGACTAGAAGTGTGGTCATGGAATTCTTCCAAGGCGAAAAAAGCATCATTTATTTATTAAACAATAGTCATCTCTATGCATATTAAAAAATGAAACAAGGCATATTACTCATTATTACTTAGAATACTAACATATTGAAGTTAACTATGATAATAAAAGCAGAAAAAGTTACACCATTTGTGGAAGAATAAAACTTAGTCTATTGTCCAGCTGAAGGCTGGGTAACAGATGATTCTTGTCAGCTTGAGACTCATAGAGCAAGCCCTGAACCTCCTGGGAGATCCTGTACTAATTAATATTTGGCTCAAGTTTAAGGGAAGGGTATAAGTGTCTAGGATCTACAAGCTCTACTACTGCTAAAATTGTACTTTGTACATCATAAGAACGTTTGTTAGACAGACACAGATTCCTCGTGAATCATCAGTTCCTTGTCCAACCAGTGTCTACCATCATCATGAAATGAACTGAGCAGGGATGACCAGGTTTACTCTGATGAGATTTAGTGGTTTAGCTGTCTTGAGGTAAAGTCTTTTATCTCTAGATAAAAGATTCTAGAAATAGTTGAAGCAGGAGCTGCACTTGACTTGTGGTGCATATCTCTGCTTTTATCTCAATTTAATTCTCACCACTCAAATGCAATCCCCTACAACAGCAACATCTGCATCATCTGGAAACTTACCAGAAATGCAGAATTTTGGGGTATATATTTGGCCATTCAAATTAGAATCTGCAATGTAACAGGTGGTGGAATACATGGGAAGTCTGAGAGAAATTTATACTGCAATAAAGGCTAAGAACATTGGAGGGGAAACACAAGTACACACACAGTCCCATGTGTGCATGCATGCACTTGTACACACACACACACACACACACACACATGTTCATGTACCAGAAACTTTGAAAGGCTGATACTTGGACAATTCTAAGCCCACTTCAGTTTGGGGTAAGATAGGGTACATCTAAGAGGTTCCTATGGGTCACTTCTATTATATCCTTACAGATATCGTCTATCATCCACATTCAATACCAAGATATTAGTTCCCTAGGAACTAGGATTGTGCCTTTCCTCTTGGGTCACTTCTGCCTCTGGGGGGATATAAAGCAGAGTGGTTGGTGGCGGGGCTTTCTGTGAGCTGCAGTCTCAGCTGTCAGACTGAGGGCATGCCGGAGGTCTGTGACACTCTCTGTTTCATTGCTTTTCTCTTTACTTTTCTCTGGATAAACAGAGAATTTTGGTCTCATGGGCTGTCAATCCAACTTTTTCAACAAGCACCAAGTTAAAGAAAAGCAGAAAGGGGAGGGCAGGAATGAAGTGGATAATAGTCAAAACAAATATCAAACAAAGCAAACTGAGTGGTGTATCTATGGCAATAAAGGGAAAGAACATTGCAGGGGAAAAATGGATTTTGCAGGTTTAAAATGTAGAGTTCCTGAATGGCAGTACCTTTGACCTGAACTGTCAAAAGAAAAATGACATTTTTCAGCTGTGGTTTCTGAGATTTAACCCTTCTTTGTTTGATAGTTATTTAAATAGCAGGTGATTCTTTTAGTTTGTAATTATTTTATAGTAGTACAGATCACTTAAATTTTTTCTTACATTTTGATATTGAGGTTTACTAGCAGAACCAGTTTATGTCAAGTAGAAGTGGGTTTTCAAAATCCATACATCAATTAATTTTGGTTTCTTTGGTATATGGCATAATAAAAATTATTTTCTTACCTATAATAGCAGAATAGATTGTATCTAAGAACCCATTGATATTCAAGTCTCCTCTCCCTCCAGCTGCTTTATTTAATGTTTCTTCTCTCCTGTTCTCTGATCCCTCTAACTATTTACATGACCTCTTGATGGCTATTCATCTGAATACAGATGGAGAGTTAGAATATTATACCTCATGTTTGGATTGACACTTATCTCACTGAACTCTAGAATATGGATCTTGATAATGTAAACTAGGAGTTTGCTTCAAGAGATCCCTGTATTATAGATTATCCTGGGCAAACTAATCTAAGGATTCCTTGATATTAAAATTCCACAGAATTCCATGATTTTTAAGTTGCTTATTTGCTTAGAACTCTAAAGAAAAGGGAGCAAAAACATTTTGTTATCTTAAACTTTTCTAAGACTTGTTTTTCTGGAGAGGTAGGGAGTTACTGAATATTTACCTCACCAATGTATGAATTTCATTCAGAGATCTGGGGAGATCATTGGTATTTTGTTCACAGGGGAGCCCAAGATTAAGCTTCCAAGCAGTCTTTCCTTTCTGCTTTTGAAGCCAGGATTTTCCCCCATTCCTACCCTCATGCCTCTGAACCTCTCTTCCAAATACCCTTGCCTCCCATGATTGCAGGAATTTATAACCCAAAGGGACCAATGTTTCAAGGTTCACACTGTCAATTTCGACATTCTTGAAAAATTACCCATCTTTCCACATGGGAACAGTTGGTGTTGGTCAGATGTCAAACATTCTTGTGGCCATAAAGCCTGCTTATTATTTTTTTATTTCATCTCTTCTTTTCACACAAAATAATAGGATTTTTCTAGAGGTTATTTATCATTGTTGGCTGAGAAATACAATAAGGAATATAAAATATATAAGGATGCTGCAGGGAGTAAATGTTTGCTTTTTTCTTTACCTAATACATAGAAACAGCTTTGGACCCAAATACAGAGGCCCAGAACTCCTGAGAATCTCACACCCCACACACACAAAGGGCACAGAAATAAGAGCTTGCTATCCTATTAATGAACTAAATTAGAAATTCATAAAAAAATTTACATGTTCTGTGATGAGACTGAAGACCACATTTCGACAAAGCTGGCAGACGATACTGACAATGTGTACGATGACACATTGTTTCTCTTAACAGTGTGCTAATAAACTTTTGCTTCTCTTCTCTCTCATCTAGGTAAGTTATTTTAACAGCCTGCAGCAACAAGATCTGTGACAGTTGTCTAACTGTAATTTCTTGTGTCCCATGAAGGACTTTTACACTCCCTGAGTCCTCCAACATGGAGTCTTGAGACAGAAAAGGTTCAGATAAAGCTGAGAGGGAAGATGCAGCTGAGAGAAAAGCTCTCTGCTCAGATGGCAAGGTAACTTTGCTGCCCTCAGTGTGATTGAACAGGGACAGCAATGTCCTGCCAAGCCAAATTAGAGCTTCAGCTCAAATTATCCCCATACTTCAAACCATGTGGAAAATGTTAGCAAAATCTCTATAATTAAGAAATATTGACATACGAAGTCCTTTAATGCCCACTCTGTTCTTATACCATATATCTATTTTCTGGTGTTTGCAGCGAAGCACAACAGAGATAGGAATTTATTTTTGTTACACAATAGAGTAGGGTTGTAAAACAAATAATAACCCATCTTTGTTAAAATCTCTTGATATTTTGAAATCATATTTTTTGGCAGGAGACAGTACTGGGGTTTGGACTCAAGGCTTTACACTTGCTAGGCAGGCCCTCTACCATGTGAGCCACTCTACCAGCCCTAAATCATGTGAATATTTTTTGCATTTGATTTTAAAATATTACCTTAAAATATTATTTATTACTGAGTTTTTTCAAATTTTGTGCTTCTGGCAAGTGCCTCACTCACCTCATCCTGATCCTAGCCCCATTAGTGGCATAAGTATCAATCTGGATCTCTTTAGAAACTCTTATGGCCCACCCCAGAATCATTGAATCAGACTCTACATCTTATCAAGATAAGGGAGTGATTTGTTAAAGTTACATTAAAGGTAGAGAAATGTCTTTAAAAGATCAGGGTGTTCAAACTGGAGTTGTCTCAGTCTTTGCATCTCCCTTTGTCCTGGAGGAAGACTTTTTGTTTGACATTGAGTGGTCAGGGCTGAGATTTTATGGGTTTCTGTAATGAAGATGGTCCTAAATTTCTTCTACATTTACAAAGTGTATATGAAGTTTATCTACATGGCAATTGTCTTTTATGAACAACCATGAGGTCTTGTCTACTTTTTTTTAACAAACATGTAGAAATAGATTTCAACAAGTAAAGGTGGTTTTTTATGATGAGCCAGTGAGTCCCAGAAGAATTGTAAGGTAACTAGTATAGATTTCAGTGGGATTCTCTTTCTATTTTTAATTTATCTCGTCATGAGGGATGAAGGACAACAACAAAAAAATGCCCTAATTCTGTGATGCCCTCTCTTTTTGATTGTGGCTATGAAAAGCATCAAATGAATCCATTTTCAGTACAATGTTGGGATGTAATGAGAATGGAAAATGACACAATTATCTTTTCTAGTGTCAATGATTGTAAGGGCAGTTTGTAAAGACATTAAATTAAGTCTATCCTTTGGGGAGTTTAAACCTTCTTCAACCAATTGTGTTGCTTTGCTGTGAGAGAAAGTGAATATTTTGGTTTTAGAAGTATTGAGTAGAAGTTTTCAGAGTCTTTTCACCAAAAACATGGTGGGTTTAGTTTTGTGGATGCTTAATGAATTAAAATTTCTTTGATTCCATTTTCTTTATGCTTGTTTCATTTACATGAAAAATGTTTCTATTGATTAAATATGTGAAGTTTTTGTGTTGACTTTTATTTAAAGTCTGTCTTTACAATGAAGTTTTATTTCATGTAATATGTAGCTGGGTAGATCTATGATGTGGTATTTGGGAGGTGGTGTTGATCACATACACAAACAAATACAAATTTAGCCATTGTGTAGTGAATTTGATATCCAGAGGCAGCAATGGTTGTCAGCTGGGTGCAATGTTTCTTTCCATGTAGGGATCAATTCTGTTTGTCACAGTGTCGAGCACCATGGCCAGTGTTGGGGTAGTGAACATCCTGTGTGTAGGAGACCATGACCCTCAAGGAAGAATTCACACACCCTGTGCAGATACTCTATGATTCCCAGACCCCTTGCTTTTGGTGCTCATGACATTAGGTAATTCTCACCCTTTGAGTGTGGAAGGTATATATGATATGCTTCTAACCATACAATGTGGCAAAAGTGGTAAAATGCATGTGATTAGATGTTGGTGTTGGTATAAGAATGCAGTATCTGTTTGCTTAGAACTCTCTCCCTTGCTAGTTTGAAGGAGATACCATTTTATTGTCATCCCCATGGAGATGTCCAGGTGGCAAAAGAAATGAGGGTGGACTCTGGATGAACACCATTGAGATACTGAGACCTTCAATCTGGCATCCTAAAGGGGCTACATGCTGCTAACAACCATGTAAAACTGGAAGGGATCCTTCCCTGGGTAAGCCTTGGAAGGAAACCCAAACCAGCATCCATGTAGAGAACTGTGCTTAGATTAATAACACAGAGACACTAATCCATTAGTTTTTTGGTAATTTGTTTCTCAGAAATAGATAACAAATACACACCTGAACATCTGCCTTTTTCTTCAATTTTGTTGAAGAGAAGATATAGCAATAATAAGAAGGACAGAGTGTTTTTGCTAGTTGAGATAACTATGACATTATGACTTTATATGACATTATGGAAGCTTGATGTGAGGCTCACATCTTCATCATTGTGGCCCTGGTGCAAAGAGAATATTTGCACATAACAGATACTCAAAAAGCTTATTGAATGGATGACATGTAAGATCACTATATAAGTGAAATCATAACTGTTGGTGGGCACACACCTGTACCTAGGTGTTCTGGGCCAGCGGCACAACTCCGGGGGGTGTCAAGTCTTGCCACTCACCCCAACTTGCCAAATAAAGAGACAAGTAAGGTGAAGGGCAGAGAAAGGAGATTTATTTTGTAGCACTGGCATGTTGAGGGAAGAGGCAGAGTAAGTGCTTCAGCCCATTTTCAGAGTGCACACATGAGGTTTAGGTTTAACAGAAGAAGAATTGGGGACAAGGAGAAAGAAGTACACATGATTATTAAATAGTCACAGTCACAGGTATGGTCCAGTTGTTCACTGGCTTATTATTTCAGGATTGATCGGAAAGGCCTTCTTACAGTAGGAAAGTCATTGCTATCTGTCTCTTATACAGAATGTTTATCCATCAGAACCGTCATTCCTGAATTCAAGATGGCTGAAAAGCAACTTCTGGAGAAAATGGCTCAGAGCCAAGGACACAAGTACAAAATGGATTCAGGGATGCCAAGCTTTTGTCTTGCTTTTAGTTACCCTATGGACATTTGAGGAGTTAGTGCTTTCAGCAAAAGTAGTTTCTAAGTACTTGTTATATACCTGCAGCCTGTATCAAAGAGAAGCACCTGGGAAATAAAAGTGAAAAGCTACTGGATTCAAAAATGATCAAATTGTAGATTTATCTAACATCCAGATTAAGAGCAGTACTTGTTTTTTTTTTTTTCTGCACTTTAGTAATAGAATAGAAAGAGACTGTTACTTTTGCCTTCCTTTCCTAATCTATCCCCTAATCTTTTATTGACCTCCTCTTTTCACATAGCGTTCTGAATTCTTAAGAGAGGCCTCCTCCTCTCCTCAGTTCATATGAATTGGCTTGCAAAAAGTTATGTGTTTGTCTGGAAAGACAATGCAGATGCTGGTCTCAAGAGGTTATTGTTACAGGTCCAGATTGACTTTTGAAGAAAGGTAGGGACTCACTCTGGAGAGAAACACTCCACCAGCACAGAGAGTTTCCACTCTTTGTGGAGGAAAGTCCCTCTGGAGGAAGCAGGGTGGAAATTAAATATGAAGGTCCAGGTGGAATAAGTGAGGGCCAAGCATGTGAAATGTTCCTGTGCATGAAATTCAAACCATGGAATGAGGAAATAAGGGCATAGTGCAAGTGGAGACACTGGTGTAATTCAAAACATAATCTGAGGAAGAAACCACCAATCAGCAGGGCCCATGAAAAAGAAACATCCAATCAAAAAAATCTCCAATAATCCCATAGCCTGTCCCCAACCCTTATGTGGGTAGCAGCAGCGACACCACTTTGTTGCTAGGCTGCTCTCTTAACAATGTACTAATAAGCCTTTGCTTCTCCTACTCTCTTGTCTAGGTAAATTCTTTTAACAACACTCGGCTCTGAAATCTGTGATATTTTTGTGTCCTGTATGGGATTTTATCTTTCCTTTCATATCACAATGTTCAGAAGTACTGCACTTGAACTTGGCAAAATTGTGGGTCTCTGGCCAGGGAGACACTGGTGAAATCCAAAAGATCAGGGAGAAAGGGGCTGCCTGCTTATTGTCCACAGAGTGAAGAGCTTGTCTATTCTCTCCAAGTCTCCATGTCCTTTTACCCTGGGCCAATCCATGTAGGCTGTGGGTGATTCTTTCCTCCACCTTTCCTTCACTTTCAAATCCTTCTGACCCTCCTCAGTTGATGCCACCTCTGCCTACCCTTTGAGCCACACTCCCAGCTGATTTTCATTTTTGAGTTAATTTTTTAGGGATGCTTCAGTCTTGCACACTCAGTTCAAAGCTTTTGCATGTGCATATGTGTGTGTGTGGACTGCACACCCTGACTTCACATCTCCTAACCCTGAGAGTTGCACTCTGTCTCTGGACAGCCTTCTGACTGGGTGAGGCACATAGTCACATCTCTGTCTCCTATGGACATTTGGGACCCCTTCTTTCTCTGAGACCTCCTGAGAAGATTTTGGATGCCAGAACAGAACCCTTCTCCTTGACATGGGTCAAACTACCTCCATCTCCCTGACTCACCCCTAGGTTGCATGAAAGAACACCTAATCTTTCTTCATAATTTGACCTGGCCAGTCTACAAGGTGCTATATCAGAAGGTCTGGCCTTTAAACAGCACCCGAATTATGATACCATCAAACTTGATCTTATCTGTTGTAAATCCTCCAAATGGTCTGAGGTCCCATATGCGCAGGTCTTCATATCCTTCTCAGAGGATCCAGAACATCCTGCAAGAGGAATGTTGGTTTTATCTCTTATTGCTTGGAATCTCTCAATTCTCAAGACATTCTTGATGATCTGTCTTCTGTTCTACCTTATTGTCATATACAGTCCCCTGGTCTCTCTTACCCTCTTTCTAACACTGATCCTGTGGTTTCTGCTATGCACCTGACAAGATTGGTTTGTCTGTCAATAGTCAGAAAAGTGGCTCATGATCCATTTCTAGGTAGACCTCCATGTTTAATACTCCATAAAGTGTCAATGGATTCTTTCCTGACTTTTCAATATGTTTGCCAAGGAATTAAATCCCTTTCCTTGTTTTCTTTCCTGTAGAAACCTCCCATTCTGGCCTCTATTGCTTTAATTTCCTGGATGATTTTTGCTATTCTGTCCTCTGCCCCAAAGAAAAGCATTTGTTCTTTACTGCTTCATTGTTCTCCTCAGCCATTTTATTTTGAGTGTGTATGCCACTGGTTAAAGCCCAGGCAGTTCCCAAGTCTCCTATTTGTCTTACCACACTATTACAGGTCACATTTTTTTGTTTGTTTTTTGGTGGCCATGGATGTTGAACTCAGGTCCTATTGCTTACTAGGAAAGAGCTCTACTCTTTGAGCCACACCCTCAGTTAATTTTCATTTTTGACCTCATTTTTTTAGACGAGCTTCAATCTTGTACACTCAATTTAAAACTTTTTTGTGTGCATATGCATATGTGTGTGTGTGAGTGAGCATCTTTGGGATGGTTCTTAAACTGCTGTAATAAAGTTAATGTGATATTCAAGATTAACTAAGAGCAGGTATTCAAGAAGTAACTTTCAAACACTTGAGACTAAAGTAAAATCATTTAAAAAAAACTGTCTAAAACTAGAGTGGACAGGTGATCTTAATCTTATTCTATTGTAATAATTTGGATTCAACTATGTTTTTATAATATATGGTGTGTCTTTTGCAAATTGTTGCTATATAGAGAAACAATTTAAGATTGCTTTTTTCTTAGCTCTTTTTTATTAAAAGAAAAGGCTAATAAGAGTAGTTTACTTAATTCAAAAAAAGAAAAAGAGACTATGTTTTGTCTAAATTCAAAATTTTGCAAGTTAGAAAGAAGAAACAGAAAATGTCAGCAAATAGTGCTGACATATGGAAAGGTATTGAGGATGTTTTTGAAAAAGAAAGTTAAAGGAAAAAGAAAGTGATTGGGATGAGGAAGGATTTTGTAAAGTAAGCTTTGTCCTAAAGGATTGATCAAAAATGGAAAAAATATAGGACAACAACCAGAAGACTCAGAAAAAAAGTTGCAAACGGTATGAGTACATCTTATTTTTGTTTTTATTGTTTTATTATTCATATGTGCATACAAGGCTTGGGTCATTTCTCCCCCCCGCCCTCACCACCTCCCTTACCACCCACTCCGCCCACTCCCTCTACCCCCCACCCCCTCAACACACAGCATAAACTATTTTGCCCTTATCTCTAATTTTGTTGAAGAGAGAGTATATGCAAAAATAGGAAGGAACAAGGGTTTTTGTGGGTTGAGATAAGGATAGCTATACAGGGAGTTGACTCATCAATTTCCTGTGCATGTGTGTTACCTTCTAGGTTAATTCTTTTTGATCTCACCTTTTCTCTAGTTCATGGTCCCCTTTTCCTATTGGCCTCAGTTGCTTTTAAGGTATCTGCTTTAGTTTCTCTGCGTTGAGGGCAACAAATGCTAGCTAATTTTTTAGGTGTCTTACCTATCCTCACCCCTCCCTTGTGTGCTCTTGCTTTTATCATGTGCTCAAAGTCCAGTCCCATTGTTGTGTTTGCTCTTAATCTAATGTCCGCATATGAGGCAGAACATACGATTTTCGGTCTTTTGGGCCAGGCTAACCTCACTCAGAATGATGTTCTCCAATTCCATCCATTTACCAGCAAAAGATAACATTTCGTTCTTCTTCATGGCTGCATAAAATTCCATTGTGCATAGATACCACATTTTCTTAATCCATTCGTCAGTGCTGGGGCATCTTGGCTGTTTCCATAACTTGGCTATTGTGAATAGTGCTGCAATAAACATGGGTGCCTCTGGAGTAACCTGTGTCACAGTCTTTTGGGTATATCCCCAAGAGTGGTATTGCTGGATCAAATGGTACATCAATCTCTAGCTTTTTAAGTAGCCTCCAAATATTTTTCCAGAGTGGTTGTACTAGTCTACATTCCCACCAACAGTGTAAGAGGGTTCCTTTTTCCCTGCATCTTTGCCAACACCTGTTGTTGGTGGTGTTGCTGATGATCGCTATTCTAACAGGGGTGAGGTGGAATCTTAGTGTGGTTTTAGTTTGCATTTCCTTTATTGCTAGAGATAGTGAACATTTTTTCATGTGTTTTTTGGCCATTTGAATTTCTTCTTTTGGGAAAGTTCTGTTTAGTTCACTTGCCCATTCTTTATTTGTTCATTAGTTTTAGGAGAATTTAGTTTTTTAAGTTCCCTATATATTCTGGTTATCAGTCCTTTGTCTGATGTGTAGCTGGCAAATATTTTCTCCCACTCTGTAGGTGTTCTCTTCAGTTTAGAGACCATTTCTTTTGATGAACAGAAGCTTTTTAGCTTTATGAGGTCCCATTTATCTATGCTATCTCTTAGTTGCCATGCTGCTGGGGTTTCATTGAGAAAGTTCTTGCCTATACCTACTAACTTCAGAGTATTTCCTACTCTTTCCTATATCAACTTTAGAGTTTGTGGTCTGATATTAAGATCCTTGATCCATTTTGAGTTAATCTTGGTATAGGGGGATATACATGGATCTAGTTTCAGTTTTTTGCAGACTGCTAACCAGTTTTCCCAGCAGTTTTTGTTGAAGAGGCTGCTATTTCTCCATCATATATTTTTAGCTCCTTTGACAAAGACAAGTTGGTTATAGTTGTGTGGTTTCATATCTGGGGCCTCTATTCTGTTCCACTGGTCTTCATGTCTGTTTTTGTGCCAGTACCATGCTGTTTTTATTGTTATTGCTTTGTAATATAGTTTGAAGTCAGGTATCGTGATACCTCCTGCATTGTTCTTTTGACTGAGTATTGCCTTGGCTATTCGTGGCCTCTTGTGTTTCCATATAAATTTCACAGTAGATTTTTCAATCTCTTTAATGAATGTCATTGGAATTTTGATGGGAATTGCATTAAACGTGTAGATTACTTCTGGAGTATAGACATTTTTACTATGTTGATTCTACCAATCCATGAGCATGGGAGATCTCTCCACTTTCTATAGTCTTCCTCAATCTCTTTCTTCAGAAGTGTATAGTTTTCCTTGTAGAGGTCGTTCACATCTTTTGTTAGGTTTACACCTAGGTATTTGATTTTTTTTGAGGTTATTGTAAATGGAATTGTTTTCATACATTCTTTTTCAGTTTGCTCATTGTTAGTGTATAGAAATACTAATGATTTTTCTATGTTGATTTTATATCCTGCTACCTTGCTATAGCTATTGATGGTGTCTAGGAGCTTTTGAGTAGAGTTTTTTGGGTCTTTAAGGTATAGGATCATGTCATCTGCAAATAGGGATATTTTGACAGTTTCTTTACCTATTTGAACTCCTTTTATTCCTTCTTCTTGCCTAATTGCTCTGGCTAGGAATTCCAGTACTATGTTGAATAGGAGTGGAGATAGTGGGCATCCTTGTCTGGTTCCTGATTTTAGAGGGAATGGTTTTAATTTTTCTCCGTTAAGTATAATGCTGGCTGTAGGTTTGTCATATATAGCTTTTATAATGTTGAGGTACTTTCCTTCTATTCCTAGTTTTCTTAGAGCTTTTATCATGAAATGGTGTTGGATCTTATCAAAGGATTTTTCTGCATCTATTGAGATGATCAAGTGGTTTTTGTCTTTGCTTCTCTTAATGTGGTTTATTATGTTTATTGATTTTCATATGTTGAACCACCCCTGCCTTCCTGGGATGAAGCCTACTTGGTGGTGGTGAATGATCTTTTTGATGTGTTGTTGAATTCAGTTTGCCATTATTTTGTTGAGGATTTTTGCATCAATGTTCATTAAGGAGATTGGCCTATAGTTCTCCTTTTTGGAGGTGTCTTTGCATGGTTTTGGGATAAGTGTAATACTGGTTTCATAAAATGTGTTAGGCAGTTTTCCTTCCCTTTCTATTTCATGGAACAGTTTAAGGAGGGTTGGTATTGGTTCTTCTTTAAAGTTCTGATAAAATTCAGCAGAGAATCCATCAGGTCCTAGACTTTTCTTTTTGGGGAGACTCTTGATTGCTGCTTCAATTTCATTTTGTGTTATAGATCTATTCAGGTGATTAAATTCCTCTTGGTCCAGTTTTGGATGATGATATATATCTAGAAATCTGTCCATTTCTTCAAGATTTTCAAATTTATATAGGTTCTCAAAGTAGTCTCTGATGATTTCCTGTACTTCCATGTGTTTGTTGCTATCTCTCCTTTTGCATTCCTGATTCTACTAATTTGGGTTTTTTCTCTCCTCATTTCAGTCAGGCTTGCCAGGGGTCTATCGATCTTGTTTATTTTTTCAAAGAACCAACTTTTTGTTTCATTAATTCTTTGTATGGTTTTTCTGATTTCTCTTTCATTGACTTCAGCTCCTATTTTTATTATTTCTCTCCTTCTATTTTTTTTGGGATTTGCTTGTTCTTGTTTTTCTAGGAGTTTGAGATGTATCATTATGTCATTGATTTGGGATCTTTCAGTCTTTTTAATATATGCACTCATGGCTATAACTTTCCTCTCAGGACTACCTTTTCTGTGTCTCATAGGTTCCAGTAGGTTGTGTTTTCATTTTCATTGACTTCCAGGAATGTTTTAACTTCCTCTTTTATTTCATCAATGATCCATTGTTCATTAAGTAATGAGTTATTTAGTTTCCAGCTCTTTGCATGTTTTTTGTCTTTACTTTTGTTGTTGAGTTCTACTTTTACTGCATTGTGATCAGATAGTATGCATGGTATAATTTCTATTTTCTTATATTTGGTGAGGCTTGCTTTGTGCCCTAAGATATGATCTATTTTGTAGAAGGTTCCATGGGCTGCTGAGAAGAATGTATATTGTGTAGAAGTTGGATGAAATGTTCTGTAGACATCAACTAGGTCCATTTGATCTATTGTATATTTTAGATCTTGGATTTCCTTATTGATTTTTTGTTTGGATGACCTATCTATTGATGATTATTAGGTTCTAAAGTCTCCCACAACCACTGTGATGGAGTTAATATATGCTTTTAGGTCTTTCAGGGTGTGTTTGATGAAATTGGGTGCATTGACATTGGGTGCATACAGGTTGATGATTATTATATCCTTTTGGTCTATTTCCCTTTTTTTTTGGCAGGAATGTCCTTCTTTATCTCATTTGATCAATGTAGGTTTGAAGTCTATTTGTCAGAGATAAGTATTGCTACTCCTGCCTGTTTTGGGGGGCCATTTTCTTGGTAAATCTTCTTCCAGCCTTTCATGCTAAGCCTATGCTTATTTCTGTTGGTGAGATGGGTCTTCCTTTTTAATCCATTTCTTCAAGCGGTGCCTTTTTGTGGGGGAATTAAGTCTGTTAACATTAAGTGTTAGTACTGATAGGTATGTGGTGATTCCTGTCATTTAGTTGTCTTAGTTGTTTGAAGGTTTGATTGTGTGTAGCTAAGTTGAAGTTACTCTCTACTGTCTTGCTTTTTCTTTTCCTGTGGTTTGGTGCTGCCTGTCTTTTCATGGTTAAGTTGGGTTTCACTTTCTGTGTGCAGAATTCCTTGAAGAATCTTTTGTAGTGGTGGCTTGGTGGTCATACATTGTTTTAGTTTCTGCTTATCATTGAAGACTTTTATTGCTCCATCTATTTTGAATGATAGTTTTGCAGGGTAGAGTATCCTAGATTTGAAGTTATTTTCATTCAGTGCCCGGAAGATCTCACCCCACGCTCTTCTTGCTTTTAATGGTTCTGTTGATAAGACTGCTGTGATTTTGATGGGTTTACCTTTGTATGTTATTTGTTTTTTCTCTGTTACAGCCTTCAATATTCTTTCTCTAGTTTCTGAATTTGTTGTTTTAATGATGATATGTCGTGGGGTAGTTCTATTTTTTTCTGGTCTGTTTGGTGTCCTGGAGGCTTATTGCATCTGTATGGGACTATCTTTCTCTAGTTTTGGGAAATTTTCTGTTATTGTTTTGTTGAATATATTATGCATTCCCTTTGCTTGCACCTATTTTTCTTCTTCAATGCCCATGATTCTAAAGTTTGGTCTTTTGATGGAGTTGGTGAGTTCTTGCATTTTCTTTTCACAATTCTTGTGTTGTAGGGGACTAGACTTTGAGCACATGATAAAAGCAAGAGCACACAAGGGAGTGGTGATGATAGGTAAGACACCTAAAGTATCTAGCATTTGTTGCCCTTAACCCAGAGAAACTAAAGCAGATACCTTAAAAGCAACTGAGGCCAATAGGAGAAGAGGAGCAGAAACTAGAGAAAAGGTTAGATCAAAAAGAAGTAACCTAGAAGGCAACACACACGCACAGGAAATTAATGTGAGTCAACTCCCTGTATAGATATCCTTATCTCAACCAAGAACACTTGTTCCTTCCTATTATTGCCTATACTCTCTCTTCAACAAAATTAGAGATAAGGGCAAAATAGTTTGTGCTGTGTATTGAGGGGGTTGGGGGAGAGGGAGGGGGCAATGTGTGTGGTAAGGGAGGGGGTGGGGGCAGGGAGGAGAAATGACCCAAATGTTGTATGCACATATGAATAATAAAACAATAAAAAAAGGTCTTGTGTTGTTTAATAATAGTTCTTTGGTTTTTCCTTTAATTACCATTTCATCTTCAAGTTCTGAGATTTTGTCTTCTGTTTGTTCTATTCTGCTAGATTGGCCTTCCATTTTGTTTTGCAGTTCTGTTTCGTTCTTTTTTCTGAGGTGTTCCGTATCCTGGGTGGTTTCCTCTTTAATGTTTTCTATTTTTGTCCTGAGTTCATTTATCTGTTTATCCATCATGTTGTCTGTTTCACTTTGGTGTTTATACAGTGCTTCTATGGTTTCCTTTATTTGTTCTTTTGCTTTTTCAAATTCTCTATTTTTGTTGTCTAGAATTTCTTGAGTGTCTTCTGTACATTTTGGTTGACCATATCCAGTATCATCTCTATAAAATTCTTATTGAGTAACTGTAGTATGTCTTCTTTTAAATTATTCTTGTGGGCTTCATTGGGTTCTTTGGCATAGTTTATCTTCATTTTGTTGAAGTCTGGATCTGAGTATCTGTTTTCTTCATTTCCCTCTGGTGGTGGCTTCCCTGTTTTTTCTGTCTTCTCGTCATTGTCCTTGGTGTTGTTACTGTCCCTGTACTGTGTGCAATTAAGTATTTTCTAACTTGTGATAATTACAATGGTAATATTTAGAATGGAATGGTGATGGCACTATTTACAATAGCCAAGTTATGGAAACAGCCAATATGCCCCACCACTGACGAATGGATTAAGAAAATGTGGTATCTATACACAATGGAATTTTATGCAGCCATGAAGAAGAATGAAATGTTATCATTTGCTGGTAAATGGATGGAATTGGAGAACATCATTCTGAGTGAGGTTAGCCTGGCCCAAAAGACCACAAATCATATGTTCTCACTCATATGTGGACATTAGATCAAGGGCAAACACAACAATGGGATTGGACTATGAGTACATGATAAAAGCAAGAGCACACAAGGGAGGGGTGAGGATAGGTAAGACACCTAAAAGATTAGCTAGCATTTGTTGCCCTTAATGCAGAGAAACTAAAGCAGATACTTTAAAAGCAACTGAGGCCAATAGGAAAAGGGGACCATGAACTAGAGAAAAGGTGAGATCAAAAAGAATTAACCTAGAAGGGAGCACACATGCACAGGAAATTAATGTGAGTCAACTCCTTGTATAGCTATCCTTATCTCAACCAGCAAAACCCCTTGTTTCTTCCTATTATTGCTTATACTCCTTGTACAACAAAATTAGAAATAAGGGGAAAATAGTTTCTGCTGGGTATTGAGGGGGTGGGGGTAGAGGGCGGGGGTGGAGTGGGTGGTAAGGGAGGGGGTGGGTGCAGTGGGGAGAAATGACCCAAGCCTTGTTTGCACATATAAATAATAAAAAAAAATGGCAGGGTGAGAGGAGATGGAAAGCAAGAAATTAAAGAAAAAGGGAAAAATAAATAAACAGAGAAGTAGAAAAAACAAAACAAGGAATCAAACAAAAAAGTTTCAAAGGTATAAACAGGGAGCATTGGTGTTCTAATTGACAGTAAGCTGAAGAGACATTAGAGAGACACAGAGAGGATTGAAAATAAAAAATAAAAAAAAAAGATAAGAGTAAAAATAAAAAATAAGTAAATGAAAGAAATATATTTATAAAAATAAAATAAAATGAATAATAGAAAAAAAACCTCCAAGTTCAAATGCAATGAAGTTTCAGTCTTAGTAATTTTGGTGTCTGTCTCAGTCTCCAGTCCTGGAGATTGTGCCTCAGATGTTGTTCTGTAGTTGTCTCATCAAATGGGATGCATAAAGTAGAACAAAACTGCACAAAAAAAAAGAAAGCCCACAAAGTGTCCCAAGTTCAAATGCAATACAGTTTCAGTAAGTCTTTCAGCATGCAGGTGTAGTTCGGTTGTTTTCTCATCAAAGGTAGGGAGAGAGAAAAAAAAAGTGTCTGGAGACAGTTCTGAGAATGATATCTGTGGCTATGGCTTGCCTGCCTGCTGCTGTCAGCCTGCTGTTGCTGGAGGCATTGTTTATGCAGATCTCATGGGTGAGCTTAGCACTCACCTGGCTCTGTAGTCTTTGTTTACTCAGAGTCCTGTACATGAGCCTCTGCTACAAGCTTTCCCCTTTCCAAGCACACTGGGGGAAGTGACACTGCACCCGCTTTCTCTGGCCTGCGTGTTTGTTTACAGCTCACATGGGAGGTGGGTGTTCCTCCCTCTCCTGTGGAGTTTTCCTCCCACCGCCACTTTTACAAGTTTTTCTGCTCCTGATTCCTGGGTGGTGCTGCTGCTCCTGCCAGCTGGCATGTTTGTTTACAGCTCATGTGGGATATGGGTCTTCCCCCGTCTCCTGTGGAGTTTTCCTCCCTCTGCCCCTCTCACCAGCTTTCCCACTCTTGGTTGCTGGGCATGCGCCCCTGCTCCTGCTGGAGCCTCTGCAGCCCAGCCTGGCTTGTTTATTTACAGTTCTGGGAAGGATTCCTTTCCCCCCTCTTCGGCACTCAGTGCACCCCCACCCTCTTTCCCATGTGTCTTTATTGGTCTTATTGCTTATTACTCAGTTTCTCCTTTTTCCCCGAGTGGAGGTCGGTCTGTCCAGGGGGCTATGCTGCTCTGGCCCAGGGTTGTCTGTGGGAGTACCGTGGTACCACTAAGCTCACCCTGTCCTCGACTTCCTAAGCCGTCTGGGAGCGGGTGACTGGCGGCCCGGGGGCCCTCCTGGTTTCTCCATTTGACATGAAGTGGAGATTCTCTGCACCAGCTGGAGGTGTGGAGGGGTCAATGTTTTGCCTCTTCTCAGTGGTTTTGCCTGCAAGGTGTGTCTGCTGCGTCTCTCCAAGATTTTGGTATAGGAGGCACGCTTTCTGCTTCTTCCCTCTAGCCGCCATCTTCACTATTCGATGAGTACATCTTAAGAAGTAATAAATTATGGAACTTATGAAAAGTTTATGTGTGTGATTAAGCTGACTATAAATAAGAGATTGTCTAGAGAATTTTCTAAGCCCCAAACTTAATGCACTAAGGTAGAACTAGTACTTAACTTTCTCATTCTTCAGACTATTGTTCTGTTCTTAGTAACATTTGCAAAACAACAACAACAAGCTGGCTTAAAGATTTTGTGTCTTATCAAGATAGTTTCCTGTGTTCTCTGCTGATTTTGTCCGGCTTTTGACCACTTAGAAAACTAAATCCAAACTGTGAGTCCTAACTGAGTCAAGGTTCATTTGATGGTCTATTTATGTCAGTCTCTTAAATGACTACATTTTAACTGTGGTTAAACAAATACCTATTATTTAGTTGAAAGTTTTGATTTTTGTCAATGCCGTCTGTGCCCCTATTATCTCACCTAGTCAAAGATTCTAAATTTTATCACAAAGATAGAAACTAAATTAATATATGACACCTGTGTAGTTTTGATACTTATTGTTACTGACTCTTTTTGTAGGTTAAATACATTTATTTTCCTCTTAATATGTGAGCCTTCTAAAATATAATGTTTAGGAAAGCACTTTAGCAAGTTGGTGTCCTACTAATTACAGTTGTTAGTGATGCTATTCCTTTACAAGCTTATGTCCTTATGCTCTTAATTGTAGCAAGGAGAGCATCAAAGCCCTAACAAAATTCTGTTAATCATAATTGTTATCCTAAAGTGCTGTATGCAATGAAAATAACTACATTCTTCTGTCAATCTCTCAACTGTTTTTCAAAATTTTAACCCTGGCTATTATAAGTCTTTTATCATTGCAGTTTTGATTATTCTCTCTGGAATTTGCAGTAGGGCTCATAGGGTATGACTTCCACAAGTATTTATTTGTCAAATGAGTAGGCTTTTGAATATTTGCTTTTGCTGGGTTTCATTTCATTTTTTCCTTTAAAACTTTGTAGTTATTGTCTGCTGACATTCTGTAGAAGTTTAATTTCTAACAATAACATACTGAATAACTTTTTTTGAGATGCTAAAATGTCACATATAAAACAGAATTAAATTTAATAAACTACAGGTAAGCCCAGCATAACAGCTACTACTTCTAAACCAACCTCTTTGTTTCTTAAAATGGGCCAAAAGGGTCTTATGAATTGCCTGTTACTTCCCTTCTGATAGATGGGATCAGATTAGATCAATTGGGAAATATCACCATGGCAAAAGGGAATACCTAGTCAGACAAAGCTCACCTCAGCGATGAGGAACACTTAAAGCCAAAGTTCAGGGTGGCTAATCAGTGAATAACTTCAGGAAAAAAAAAAAAGGCTGATCAGAGGCAGTTTGAAAGTATTGTTCAGAGAAAAGAAGTTGTCAGAATTCAAATGGAGTTATTCAAGGCAACCCTTCATAAAGTAACTAAAGCCAAGAGATTATTTCACAAAACTGGTTCATGAGCATGGTTACTTAATGCTAAAATCATTTCTGCCTACCTTCCAACTGGGCAGGAACTTATACTCTTGCTTTCTTATTGTCTACCATTTCTATAGCTGCAGAAGAAACCCAGATGCCCCTCCCTATGTAAAGTATTTGCAACCTGTTAAAAACAGGAGGGCTATCTGATACCTCTGCTGATAGCCCTCAGAATTACATCAGGCATAAGAATAAGAGTGGAAGTAATTATTTTTTCTTCCCTCATCTACAAAAACTTGTTACTAGAGTTAGACAATGGTCTAGACACCGTAGCTCAAACTGTCATAGATTTATAGGGACAACTTGACTCTAGAGACTCTGATTCTACTCTAGAACAGAAAAGCTTAGATTCTCTCACTGCCATCCAATGGGGAATCCTGTGCTGTGCTTTAGGAAGACCACTGATTTGGGTCTAATAAATCAGGACAAATTCAAACTAGCATTCATAAATTAACCTAACAGGTTTCTCAACTTAGAAAATGTGCCACTCTAGGATGGCTGTCATGGGAAAACACCTGGTCATGGCTTTCTTGGCTTCCCCCTTCTTGGGACCTTTAGTTTCCCTATTACTTCTCATTGGACCTTGCATGGTTAACATTCTCATCAATTTTGTTTCTTCTCATTTTCATACCATAAAACTACAGATGATTTTTTTTGTTATACCACAGGTTCCAATTAATGCCACCTAGATACCTGGTACCCCTCAGTACCAGGCTTCCACACAGTTTTATTCCATTGCTCAATTAGACCCTTCCATTCCCCCACGGACTTTCCTGTAACTTCAGTCAGAAAAACAAATAAATAAGCAGGGACATGTCTACAACCTTCCCAGCTTGAAGCTGTTCTAAGAAGATGAAACCTCTATCCCACCTAAACCAGAACTGGTTTTGTCCTACTGTTGGGTGGAGTATGAAGGAAAGTCCCCTTTAAGGAGATATGGCAGGAATAAAATACCAAAGCTAGGTGGGATAAGAAAGTGATGGCCAAGAGCATGAAACGTTCCTGTATGTGTGAAATTTGAACTATGGAATGAGGGAGAAGGGACCGAGAATGAAATATTTCTGCATACATAGTTCCAGTTATGCTCTGAGGAAAAAACAACCAGTCAGCAATGTCCACAAAAAATCAATCAACAAAATCCCCAGTGACCCCATAAAAGCCTGTTCCTGAACCCAATACCAGTGCAGAAGCAGCCACGCCCCCTTGTTTGTAGGCTCCATGCTGTTTGTCTTAACAGCCTATTAATAAGCATTTCTCCTCCTACTCTCTCATCTAGGTAAATTATTTTACCAACTTGATGCTCCAAAATCCCTGACAATTCTCTTATTGTAACCTCTGTGTCCCATAAAGCACTTTTTACTCCTTAATCCCTCCAAGAGGGAGATTTGAGACAGAAAGGTCTCCACTACTTTCCTTAAGTAAAATCTTACTATGAAAAAAATCTGTCCTTCCACCATTTTCTGTCTTAGTTTTATTTCAGTGGTGGACAACCATTGTACAATTTATACATACATCAAAACATCATGTTGAACAATCTCAATAAAAATAAATAAGTTTTAAAAAATTAAAAAATAAGAGAGTAAACACATGTAGAAAGGTATGTGTTAGAGAAAACTTTCAATTTAATGATGTATATACTCCATGTGAATATTTAGAAATCGGGACTGGAGAGGCCCTGATCTCTACACTCTGCATTTTGGATGGAAAGACTGAAGTCCGGAGGATGTGATAGGGTGGTTTGAAGTCAGGAAGTTAATAATAAATAGAACTCTAAGCACGGGGTGTTTCACCATGTATGCACATTCTTTCTGTTTTGTCTTCCTTTTCCATTCCTGCATAATGCAGCTCAGGGAGCTGAAAATCTCATCTCCTGTCAGTGTTGGGCAGTGGCTTAATAGGGCTTAACTTTTCAGAACAGAAATGAATCCCGTTTGTTTTGAAAGGAGAACTAAACCTAGCAGGCACCTGGATATTGAATACAGGTCTTGTGAGATCAGTACAAAAAGTGAGGCTTGTTTGTGAAGCTGCTTTGGGGAGCTGGGAATTCAGAACTCCAGGTGGTCCTAAAAAGCAGCTGAAATTTCCTGCTTTTCTGGGCTCTGCATGCAGGAGGAAGCAAAGCACTGAAGGAAGAACAGAACACTAGCTGACCTTTGCTGGAGAACTGCAGCCTTGCAAAGGGCATGATAAACACCATGTTGATTGCAAGGCCCAGCTTAATCAGGGACGTGGGAAGCAGTGATGACCAGGGCTCAGCAGGAGGGTCAGGCCTGATGAATCTCAGGTTTGGTTTCCCTAATGTGGTGTGCAAAGCCTTGGGGGCATGTCAGTTATCAGTTCTGTGTCTTAGTTTCTCATTTATAAAATAAAGATAAACATCTCCATAATCTCGCTCTGCTGGCTGTGAGGGTTGTTTAGATGCAATAGGAAGATGGGAAAGGGTTACATATTTTTGCAACTATTAAAATAATAATAGAAGGGGGGAATCATGAAAGGAAAATTTGGAAGGCAAATGTCATTGCTCATTAAAATCAGATCCTTAGCATCTGAATCACATGGCATATATTATTTTCTAAAATTTTAAAAACCAGACTTACATTCATAAATGATATTTTTATTTTTATAAGTAGAATATTTTGTCCAACCAAAAGAGCTCTTAGTGACTAAAATTGGAAGTCTTTGAGCAACAAAATGAAGAAGAAAATGAAGAGTATAACCCTAAACATGAGTAGATACAGAACACTGTAAATTCTACAATTGGTAAATGCTGAGATCCCAGAGGGATTTTGCTATGTGGGAAAGTTCCCTTCAACAATTTCTTTGCACTGTTCCTTGTCTCCAACTAGGTGAGTGGTTGGAATTACATCTAGTTTTGAACCTATTGAATTTCTGGTCATTGCTGGTTGCTAAGATGTCAGGTGCTAAGATGTGTGTGTCATTTTGCACGCAGATGGAATTTTAAGGAAGTTAGAGATTGTCTAGTGGTCACTCTGGCATACATCTTAGATCTGACCAGATTGGGCTAGCCCACTTGAAGTGGGACTTCTGACCTATAAACATCCTATTCTCAAAGATCAACAAGATTAGAGGCAGATAGAAATTCAGTTAGGACAAGAAAGCAGTATAAGATTAGGGCAGGGTAACAGCACGATCTAGCAGAATGTGGTACAATGCAATTCAAGTCATGAAGTTTGAATATTTTCAACTTGGATGAAAATCAGGGAAACAAAGAAGCATGGGTCATGCCAGGAATTTGATATCTCATTTTCCACACTGTGGGTTTACAAGATGTTATTTTCTTCTAAGTGCTTAGAAATGCACCTAGGACTTGCCCATGAAGCCTGCACTCTACCACTGAGCTGCACCTACAACCCAGCAGAGCTTTCTCCTCAGTTAACGTAACTGTACATACTCCCCAGGTGTGAACTTGCCTGTCTCCTGACAATAGATTTCTTTCCTCCTACTATTAACCTTTCCAAAATTTCCAGCATTGGAATTACATGCTTCTCCTTGAGACTTTATTATGAGGCTGTGCAGTCTTTGACCTATTCTTATAAGATATTCTCTTGTTTTTGCCTGAAGCCCATGGACTGCCCTGGCACCTGGGAAGTTTCAAAAAAGGTTATGAAGAAAACAGAGCATAAAGCTGTAATGAAAAGTGAGACTTCCCCTCTTCCTTTGTTGCACACAGACCTCATGCTTTCTCAATTAATAACCCCCATGGACTGCTTAGCCTTTTCAGTGACTGAGAGCATCAAAATCTCTCTGAAGCACATTTAGAGCAGCCCCCATGTGAAAACTTCCTTTGATATGTAATTTTTAAAAAAGTAATCTGAATAAGAGGAGAATGAAAATGAGTAAACAAGAATTAAGGTCAAAGACCGAACTTTTGTGATAACACATAGACTAGTTCAAGACAGGAAAATATTGATTCTGACATGTTTCTCTTAGGGAAGAAAGATTTGTCAGTGTTACAGTCAGGAGGGAGCTGAGATCCCAAAGAGGTGATTTCTCAACTCATCCAGTGGGAATGTGACAAAGCAGGAAGGGATAATTTTGGTGAAAATTTTAGCGAGTAAATAGTGAGAACACATTCTAGCATTTTCTCATCTTTCATCATCACTATATTTTTCAGTTTTAAATAATGTTAAGTAACAGATGCGTTTGAGTCACGACCTCATGCGAACAGCTTTAACTCGCATTTGAACCCATACCTATCACTGAGGAGCTTTGTGATCGCAGACGTGGGTGGTAATGTCTTTGAGGCTAATTGTTTTCATTAAATGAGGTTATTAATTTATGTTACATAGAGCTGTTGAGAAGACAATATGAGAAATGTCTCTGGGGAGGATCCTTATTAAACAACACACAATATGCATTGCTATTACCTTGTTCTCTCACTTTCTGGCGTAACCAGACATTTGTAAATGCTCAGTGAGGACACAATTGAAGCCAAACCTAAAGCAGTTGTGACTTAACTGGGATGTGTGCATGAGTAGTTGCTCTCAGAAGATGGTTAAATGTTATGCAGACCCTGGGCAATGGTGAAGTCAAAGGGAGGTGGATACCACTCAGTAGCCCTTGGAAAAGAGATTCTGAGTACTTGACAGAGCTTATCCCAAGGAGAGATAAAGGAGAAAGTGAAGAAATAATCCCTGTGAAACATCTAGAGCTGACACTGCTGTAAACCTTGGCTCTCTCAGTACAACAACAGGGAGGTCCGTTAGAGAAACCCTCAAGTACTCAGCTGGCATGTCCCTATTTCCAGCTGGTTGGTTTCAGGGTCTCCCCACCCATTTGCTATGAGTTGAACTGTGTTCTCCACCCCACCTTTTTTTTTTGAGACAAGAGTGTATGTAGTCTGGGCTGGCCTGATCCTCTGGCAGGCTCCTGAGTGCTGAGTACGAGAATGTTCCACCTCACCTCACTGAATGTGTTGAAGTCTTAATCCACAGTTCCATGCAAATGACTTTATTTTGAGATTGGGCGTTTGCAAGTGATCAAGTAAAGATGAGGTCAAAAAAGTGAGCCCTAATTAAATAGACCTACGTCCTTAAAGAAAGAGGAAATTTTGTTTGTGGAGACAGACACAGGCAGAGGGAAGATGGTGAGAAGACACAGGGAAAATGCCATCTATCAACAAAGGCTAACAGAAGCACATTAGAGGCATGAAATAGATTCTCTCACGGCCTTCAGAACGAACTAACCCCATCAACACCTTATTTAAGATTTTTAGTTTCCAAAACTGTGAAATAGTTCATTCCTATTGATAGTGTCACCCTGTTTGTGGTACTTTGTCACAGCGGCCCAGGAAATGAATACTCCACACTTTTCCTGAGAGGCAAATATCATTTGTCTGCTTCCCTCATTGGCTTCCACTGGAAAGCAAGCTGTATGGGAGCAGAGACCTAGTTTGCCACCATCATAGCACCAGGAATAGTGCTAGGGATCTAGTGGGTGCAACATAATCACTGGTCGTGGCATGAATTGTTACTGCTGGCCCAGCGTGAGGAACAACAGATACAGGAGTGACTGATCGCTGCTTTGATGAATCAAACAAAGTGCATTTCATCTCTGTGTGACAGTCCATCATCTTAACCTTTTTCTTTTCCTGAGGCAGGGTCTTACCATGTAACCCAGTCTATCAGATCATCTTTATTTTAATCACAGATTTGCACTGGAAAATTACCTCCAATCAACAAATAATATGTCCCAAGTAATAGATATTCTGTGCTCTGATCAACAAAATATATCTGATAATTAGGATGTTCTCATATAATCAAAGTTGATTATAAATATTTGAAATATAACTGGTCTATAAAATGAATGCTAAGAATTTATGTTTAGCTACTATGCTACTTCTTCTGCAAGCATAGAATTTACCCTTGGAAAATAGCAGTTTGTAAGATCCATCAAATTATCCTGGTGAGGTTCTATATTAATTTGTGTTCTCTATTCCTCCCATGAGAAACTTCTAAAAATTAGTGCATTAAAATAACAGGAATCTATTCACTTACAGTCTAGCAATAAGAAGTCTGAAATGACTTCACTGGGCTAGAACTGAGGCTTTTAGAAATTTGTGTCCTTTTCTGGAGGAATGTGTTTTCTTGCCTTCCCCAGCTTTTCAGAGGTAATCCATACTTTGTGGTTCCTAGATGGCTTCCAGCTTCTCAACCAGCAATGGCCAGACCAGCTCTTCTCATTCTGGTTTCTAAGTAGTTCTGACATTTCTGCTGCTTTCTTTCCACTTAGGAGAATTGGGATTGCATTGGGTCTACAAGGAGAATACAGGATTATCTATTTTAAAGTCAGATAATTAGCAACCTTAATTCCATTTGAAAACTTTATTTTCCTTTGGCATATTAACATAAACTGTTCACAGGCTCAGATATTAGGATGTGGACATCTTTGGGTGGAAGACATTATTCTGTGTTTTATAAGGGAACAGAGAACAGCTGGCATCATCACCATATCTGCCTATTGTGGGTTTTATTTGTTGGTGCTTTCTGCATGCAAAATTATCATTAGATGTTAAAGTTTTGTCTAATGACCCAATGACATCACATTCAAAATCCTAATCCTGGGGTTGATTCATAAGATTGAGTCCAAGATATGGGTTTCAAAATAGGTCTGAGAATGGCTTTTCACAAAAATCTATTCTTCAAGACATCAATAAACACGATATGAAAAAAGGTGTTTCATGATCAAATTACCTCAGGAATGCAGATTAAGAATATGGCCCGACTGATAAAAGCTTCTAAATATCTTCGTTAACATGCGTTGTGATTCTCCAGGAGGCATAACATAGCATGTAAGGTCCTACAAATTTATTTTGCCACTGAGAGCTTGCTATTACAGAACATCTTCTGGGGCTAATGTTCTGTATAACATGCTGTGAGACATTCAGGCATGAAGAATGGTAGAGTGATATAGAATATTAGGAGCCTCTTTGGGGTTAAGGATCCATAGGAGATCAACTTCCAGAATTTCCAACATTTAACTGTACTGATAGTTCCTAAAATTACCAAATCATCATTTGGAGACTGGAAATAATTTCTCTGCTTAGAAATCTTCACAGCAAGAGGTCGTAATTGCCTCCCTTGGCATCACCTTAATTCAAATTCAACACTGTTTTTATTATATTCCCTTTCTTCCCTCAATTTACCCTGCTGTTAGGGGCTGAATTGTGTCTGTCCAAACTTTTGTGTTGTAGTCTTAAGTCCCAGTGTATCAATGTGATTGAAGTTGGAACTACAGCCATTAAAGTGATCATAAATTATAATGAAGTCATTGATGTCTGCCATAGCCAGATATGACTGCCATCATTATACTCAGGGGATATTTAGACACTGACATAGATATGCAGAGGAAAGACCATGTGAAGACATGAGGAGAACGTGTCATCTATAAGCCGGGGAGAGAAGCCTCAGGAGAAACTACCTCACCCTAAAAAACAAATTTCTGTTGTTTTAGTCACTAGTTTGTAGTAGTCTCTTATGCCAGCCTTAGGAAACTATGACATTGACCTTGGTAAATTCATCAAAGCTACCACCATTTATTTTTATTATATCCAGTCTAACATCCAGCCTTACCATTTTTTCTCTCATGTATTTCTCAGGTTCTTCCCTCTTCTTCTTTTCTATTTCTTCTACAATTTCTGTAACACCGTGTTAAGTCAGACTTTTCTTTGCTGTGACGAATATCTGAGAAAATCATCTTAAGGAAGGAGAGATTTAGTTTGGCTCAGATTTCAAAAGTTTCCATCCAATGTTGGCTGAATCCATTGCTTTGGGCCTGAGCCAGGCAGGATATCATTGTAGTGGGCGTGTGTGGTAGAGGAGGCTGCTCACCTTATATGAGAGCCAGGAAGAAGAGTGTGAAACAGAAAGGGTCAGGGACAAGATACCTTTGAGGCACAACCCCATGACTTACTTCCTCCAAGAGGAAGTAGGTTCCCTCCTACCCTCTCACCACCTTCTAATAATGGCATCAATTATGAATTCATCAATGGATTAGCCAATTGATGATGTCAATGATTGGGTCCAACAGCTTGAGACCAAGCCTTTAGCACATGAGCCTTCAGTCAGACTCTTCCAACTGTAACAACCATGCTTGCATATGTGGTCCTTACCTTTCAAAATCAAATTATTGCACTGATGTTTTCCCCTGAGATTGATCTATATTCTAGTCTGGCTGTCTTTCCCAGTCCCCACCTGCCTTCTAGTGTGTGAGTGTCATCACAGGGCTTCACTCCTGGGAGAGAGAAAGGCTCCCTACCGCACACCTTCATAGTAGTAGCTTCCTACCCTATTCCCAACCAACCCATGTTTCTAGGGACACAGTAGGGTTTATTGTTACTCCCTTCCCTGTACTCAGAGATATCCTTCTGCACAGGACACACTCTGCCCTTTTTCTTTACTTATCCAATGGTGAAGTATAGTTTGAATGTCCCCTCTAAAACTCATATTGAAATTGAATTGTATTGGGGGGGATTTTTAAAAGGTGATTAAGTCATGGGGGGTTAATGCCATTATGATGGGAGTGGGCTAGTTGTTGTAGGAATGGCTTTCTTTTAAAACTCTTGAGGGTTGTCTTGTTCCTGTGCTTGTCTCATTCCCTGTTTCCTCTGGTGCTGCATGTGTCTCTGTGTGGTGCCCTCCACTGTGTTATGATGGCACAAGAAGACCCTCTCATAGCCCTTTCATCTTGGACATCAAAGCCTCTAGAACTGTGAGAAATAAATTTCTGTTTAAAGTACCTCTTACTCTGTGCAGGTTTCCATGAAATGCTGCTTTTCTTAATGAAAACAAAGCTGGCACCCTTAGATTATCAGAAGAGGGGAAACAGGCTGGTGGAACAGAGCACCTAGTTCTCTGGCTTACACTGGATCTCAAACTACAGTTTTTGCAATCTTGCTGGTCTTTCCTTCAAAATTCTAGAAGATATGTAAAGATTTTCACACACACAGTAATGTAAATAGTTTACATGATATATAAAAGTCATATAAATATATAAGGATGGCATGAATACTTTACAGGTTACTAGAGGAAAATACATTGCTTTGTCTAGCTTTGTGCGAGGCAAGAGACAGCAAATTTTTAAATAAAATGAATGTAGTTGATCCCTAGGATTATAGACCCTATATACCAGTCTGGGTCAAGAAGAGGGAAGTCACAGACTTTATGATTCTTCTTTTGCTGGCTGACTGATGTTTCCGCCCCTTCAATTAATCACCTGCAATCCAGATCCAGTTTGAGATGCTGGATTCCCTTTGCTGCCCTGCCACCTTTGAAGACCTGTCTCTATTCAAATGATTGACACTGAAATGATTTCTCTTTTTGGGAAGACTCAGATGCTCTGTTGTCTGAGACACAGCCTAACACTTGCAGGAACATGAATAGATGAATCTGCAGAGCACAATGCCCCTAGTGGTCAGGAGGTATCATCATATAGCAGTGGGCATCACTAGGTGTGCTAGGTGGCTTCTCCTACCCTCAGGTAAATACTTGAAAGAGACGGATTTTCCAGAAAAGTGAAGTTATTATTTTTAATCTTATGAAAGTAGTTGAACATTTCTATTATAATTTTAAATTGTGATCTATTATTGTATAAATAATGCATGTATATGTGTATCCACAAAATTGCCTGTTCCTATACAATGCATATCATAGATGCCTGATACAGTCTTATAGAGTGATAATGAATTTAGCAAAATCTAACGACATAATTGATAAGGAAGACTAACCCCATTTCTTTTAGCTTGTATTGACTGAGAACTGTTGAATAAATGAGAAATAGTGGAGCAAATATGTTGTGTTAAAAGTCAGATGTACCAATAGTGTTTGTTGAGGCTGCAGAATAAGTGGCCCCAACAAAGTAGGTACCTTGGAATAGTTTGTGTCTGAAGTATATGAGATGTTACTTTTTTTCTACCCTTTTTAACAAGCACATTTACACTACAGAATATTATTTGCAGGTTCTCAGAACTCCAGTCTGAATTGTAGATTAAATTATGAAACAATAAGAACAGCAGTTAAATGATGATTAAAGAACAGTGTGGCAGGATTTAAACTTGCAGATTCAAGATGAAAAGTTTTGCCAAAGACTATCAGGTGCATCTGCTACTGTACATGAAAGATACCGCAGAGTACAAGATACTGTTTTTAGAAAATGCTTGTTCTGGATAAGAGTTTTGATATTCACTTCATAAACAGAATAATTAGCAAAGATTAAGCAACTTCTCCCTGAAGTTTCTTGGTTGATAACATTTACTTGAGTAGAAATAAAAGCTTATCAATGCAACCATGCCTGATTTTTAAATTAAGAATTTTTGTTTGATCTTACCTAATCAAACTGAATTAACAGTGTGTGTGTGTCTCAAACATTGCTGAAAGTTAATTATAACATAATTTATTGGTCTCAGATCTTGTGACTTGGGGGTAGATTTATTTTACCAAGCAAATTAGGGGGACAATAGAGTCAGTGCTTTGAATGGACACCTAAATGGCTTAGTCAGTACTGGAAAACCTTATTTATATTCTTTTAAAGTCATTTAGAGGTGTGCCTTACAAAGGCATGGAGTGAGGTGAATTTAAAAAAATAAATCTTTAAGGCCACAAATATTTGGAGTAAATATCTGTTCACATTACAAGGTGAGTAAATAGTGAGTAACAGGTAATACCTGTCTGATTCCAAGTTACTTTCCTACTCCCCTTTATCCATATGTCTCAGGGAATCACGTGAATGCAAGGAAATAGATCAACTGCTGCATGGGTCAATTGGTGACAAACCAGACTACTGGGAAGCAGTGTGTACAGCCACAATGGGGGACAGAGTTTTGGTTTAGATAACCAGTGCAACTGAAAGATGTGAAAAATGCTGCCTGGCTTAAAAAATAAAATGACTTGCAAAATGATAGGGCTCCAGGGTATTGCTTATTTCTGCTTGGCAGCTAGAATAAATTAGATTGCACAACTGGCTTTTGAAGTGCGCATCTTCTCCAGTGATAGGATGTGAAGAGCAGGGGGAGGCTCAGCCATTTCATTTTGGTCAATCCCTTCTGTGTTTTGGATCCTGCAATAAAAATATGCAGAACCTGTTGTTAGGATTAAAGAATAAAGTCTAGAAGACCAAAATTGTATCTGAACTCATTGTTTTTTATCTTATCCACATGAGGTTTTTAAAATATCACTGCCCCTCCTCCCCAAAAAAAAACCCTCATGGTAACCGCTGTATCTTTTGTCATAGAATCATATTGAAATATTGCAGACTGGGGAAATGCTTCAATCCTTTTAATTTTTATGAATGCCGTTACTTTTTTTGTTCATTAACTGGATATCCCATCCATGTTTATTGAGCATCTCCCCTATGTAGTCTATGTTGCAAGTGTGAAAAAGGTATGAAAGAGCATTTCTTTTCCTGCTCTCTTACTGCTACTCTTCCAGTGACCTCTGTCTCTTTATATGCAGATGGATCCCACTACCTAGTCCTCAGACCTCCTGTCTTCTTTACTCATATCTAGGCAGGAGTTGCATTTTCTGACATAACATAACAGCAAATATTTTAGGATTTTGTAGGCTACAAATTCTCTGCTACAATTACTCAACTCTGCCATTCTTGCCCCAAAGCATCTATGGATGGTACATAAATGAATGAACATGTCTGTGTTTCATTAAAGTCCTTTTATGAGAACAATAAGGTATCCTGATTTGGCTGTCAACCATAGTTTTTGTATGTTACTCTAGTTAATCACAGCCCTGTGACTTTTATTGTTCTCTAAATTCTAGTGATCTATAAATGTGTACTCTCTAGCTCTAGTCATGTATAGCCAGGTTTATCCTTGATATATCCACTTGGAAATTAACAGGAAAATAGAACTTCTAATCCCCTCATTCCTATGCAACCCTGATACTTTCCCTGTATTCTTCACCTCAGTAAGCAGCATCTTTGTCTCATCCAGTAACTCTAGTCTGAAACCTTGCAGTCATCTTTGATTTCTATTTTTTTTTCTAATAACCCTTCATTAATTTCTTGGCAATGCCATTGACTCTACCTTTAAAGTACATTCCAAGTAAGACTGTTCTCACAGTTCTTGCTCCTTCCACTCTCAATAGCTTTCTTTCTTCCATGCTTAATCTAATCCTCAACCAGTTAAAAAAAAAAAAAAACCTACAAGGCCTCCCCATAACTCCTGGAGTAATCCCAAATATCTTTATTATGGTGCTTAAAGGTACCTGTGGTTTTTAATTTCTTGACCTCCCTTGACCTTCTTTTCAAGTCTTCTCTTCACTTATTGCAGCTCTTCTTACTACGCCTCCAAACCACAGAGCCTGTGCTATCTTAGCCCCATGCACTTGGTTTTCCCTGTGATTGAAGGTCTCTTCCTTCAGGTACCACATGCATCTCTCTCTCATTTCCTCCATGAGATCTTTCCTACTCACATTGAATAAAATAACGTCCTTCTCATTCTGTCTCACCTAGTTCTACTGTAGACTGTTTAAGAGTCACAATGCTCACTCCTTGACATGGAGTGCACATGTATTTATTACTTGTCTATTAGAATGTAAGATTTACAAGTTAGGGACATTTCCATTGTGTGATTGTGGTGTCCCTGTCCCTAGAGCAGAATGGTACAATAGCATGTATGCAATAAATGTCTGCACACTGTCCCAATAAATAAATAACTCGACAAGGAAAGAGAGAAATGTGGTTTCTTTTATTTATAAAGCTCATAGTCCACTACAGTCTGGTGATTCAGGTAAGTAAATTGTCCAGTAAAGGTCCAGGTGTGGACCTTTGACAAAAACTGGACAAGAACTTTGAAGTGCCATTTCTTCCTTGATTTTGGCAGCTAAAACAATCTTTCCAGAGAAAATGAAATCTCAATTCACACCTTAATGAAGAATAGTAGTTAGCCATGGGCCTCTGACAGTTTTGGAAGTGAGAGTATACAGGAAAGATAACCCAGTCAAAAGATTGAATGTGATTGCTTTTGCATTGCTTCTCTCTTGTATGAATTAATATTTAATGCCTGCAATTTTTTAAACTAATTTCAAGCTAAGTAAATTGTTTGGCTGCTTTCTACTTTTATAAAGTCTTATAATTTGGTTGTAATTTTCCCTGCCAAGACAATGCTTGTGGGATTGGTGACATTTAGCCTTGTCAGAACTTTCCGTTGATAACATGCTGGGCAGTCATGTCCTGAAGGAGCAAGTCACAACTCCTGCTTTGTCCTGCTCAGAGGTATGAGTCAGATGTGAAGAGTATACTCACTCCTTCCTCTCATCTTAATGAATCAGTCTGTCCTGGGGTGATTCAGTTGGTTTGGATTGTCATGGCAACTTTTCAATGATGTAGAAACCCTAAACTTCAAGAAAAACAAGATTAATAAGATTAAGCTATCATTCTTTCCTTTGTTTTTTTCTTCCAGAAATGTAATTTAATCACATTTTTTTCACTTGTAAAATATACACTCCAAGATTTTCCTTGAATTTAAATTTTCCAATGCTTTTAGCGTGCCCATGTTTCTTTTCAAGCTTTGTGAAACCAGCAGGGATGGAAATTATCCCCATTTTACATGGGATAAGATGTTTTCCTTTTGCTTGCTGATGGTATCCCTTGGTACCTGTTTGAAAACTTGAAAAGAATTAATTAATGAGTCACCTCACATTGACAAAATACCACATAATGGCTCCTGAAGTAGGCCTATAATCATAATAATGCATTTCCCACAATAGACGGTGGTATTTTTCAGTAATTTCAGGAACGGTTTGAGACAGGTCTTCACAGCCAGACTATGCAAGTCCATGCTATTCACTTTGAATATATGGTATGAAGACTGTAAATTACATCAAGCCATTAAAATTTATTTCTGACTTGCTAAAAGGTCATAAAAATATTTCATTCCAATATTTGGACAATTGTATCACTCTTCCAGACAAATGATGTCAACTCTTGTGTCAATGATAGAAATCCCAAACTATAAAATCATTTGATATGAAATTGGGAAAGGTTGTATGTCCAATATGCTGAAGCTAATAAAAAAAATGATATTTTAACTTTTAATTTAAAAATCAAGTACATTAAATACGTGCATAGAAATATACAATGAAGTTCCTTTGTATAATTAATATATGGTAACAAAATATTTTTCAAAAATGGTACAGACTTTAGATAACACTTTTACCCCACCTCTCTGATTCTTTTATGGTCATTGTTAAAGATTTAAAAATTCATATATTGAAGCCCTATCTCCCAGTATGACTGTATTTGGTGCCCTATCTAACAAGGGTATATTGTACATATATGGGAATGTCATGATGAAACTGCTCTGTACAACTAATGCATGCTAATAGAAATGTTCTTTAAAAAGAAGAGGAAGAAATATGAGAGATACCACTCTTTCTACCGTGTGGGAGCACAGCAAAAAGACAGCTGTTTGCAAGCCAGGAAGAGATGCCTTCCAGACACCAAATCTGCCAGCCCCTTCCTCTTGGACTTCTACCCTCCAGAATTATAAGAAAATAAGTTTCTGTTGTTTAAGGTACTCAGTCTATGGAAATTTGTTATAGCAGCCCTACCCAAGAAATACAGTCAAATTGGGAGGTGTAGATCAAATACAAATTATAGGTCTTAATCTCCAGTATCTGATACCACAGATTTAACATCCAGGTTAGATATCCTTTGTCTGAAGTGCTTGCATCAGATTTTGGAGCTTTTCAGATTTCTAATATTCACATAGACTTCATTGGTCAAGTATCCCTAATCTGAAAATCTAAAATGTGAACGTCTGGAGCATTTCCGAGTTTGGATTTTCAGATTAAGGGCTCTCAATGTGAAATTATAGTATTGCAAGATTAACATATATGTTTATTTTATTTTATTTTTTCTCTGTCTTTTTTAAAATAAATTTTTATTAGGCTATATTCATTATACCGGGAGTATTGATGGTGACAATCCCAATTAGACTTATATTATACATCATTTACATTGTCCTCATCCTGTCTTGCACTTAGCCCCTCTACTCCACTTAAAGCAATTGTGAGAGGTTTCTTAGTTCTATTTCATATAGGTATATGAAGTGCATCAACCATACACTGTCACCTTAATCTCCTTTATTTCCCCTCCCCCTTCCACTAGTACCCCCCACATTTACCTATTTTCCAGTCCTATTTTTCATTATTAATATTTGAGTTGATGTTCAAAGGGGTGTCTCAATGTATGCCTATGGTGGGTATACTTCACTTTGGTCTGTTCAACCCCTTTACTCCTTCCATTACTTTCCCTCACCCCTTTACATCCCAACCCCCTATTTTTCAACAGTTTTCAATACACATCTTTATATCCTTTACATTCACATCTTATATTACTGATGCTTTATTATTCTCTTTCCCTTTCCCCAAGTTCCATGGAGTAGCTCCACTATTACAAACATGTTCTACATCTGAGTTTGTATGTGATCATGTTGGTTTTGTGTATATGTTTATCTTTTGGATCTATCTTCCATGTATGAGAGAAAACATGTGGCCTTTTGTGTTTCTAAGCCTGGTTTACTTCACTTAACATGATGTCCTCCAATTGCATCCATTTACCTTCAAACCATGTGTAATTATTTCTGATGGCTAATTGTGTATATATACCACAACTTCTTGATCCATTTATCAGTCGTTGGGCACCTGGGTTGTTTCCAAAGCTCGGTTATTATGAATAGTGCTGCGATGAACATTGGTGTACAGGTTTCTCTATTGTATCCTATCTTACATTCCTTTGGGTAGATGCCCAGGAGCAGTATCACTGGATCACATATGGCTGTTCTATCTTCAGCTTTTTGAGTAATCTCCATACTGATTTTCATAGTGGTTGTACTAATTTGCTTTCCTGCCTTGTATAGGGATCCTGTTTCACCACATCATTGCCAGCATTTGTTGTTTTTATTACCTTTGATTATGGCCATTCTAACTGGAGTGAGATGAAATCTAAGTGTTGTTTTGATTTACATGTCTTTTATATTCAGGGAGGTTGAATAATTCTTCATGTATTTACTGGCCATTTGTACCTCTTTCTTTGAGAATTCCCTGTTTAATTCATGTGCCGATTTCTTCATTGGGGTATTGATTCTTTGGGGGTTCATTTTTTTCATATGTAGATTCTTGATATTAGTCTCTTAAAGGATGAGTATCTGGCAAAGATTTTCTCCCATTCTATTGGCTGTCTCTTGAGTCTGGTGATTATTTCCTTTATTATGAAAAAGCTCTTTAGTTTGATGCAGTCCCATTTGTTCATTGTTTCTCTTAGATGCTGAGCTTTTTGAGTTCTGTTTAGGAAGTCATTTCCTATACCTATCTGTTCCAGTGTATTTTCTACAGTTTTGGGGAGTTGTTTAAGTTTCAGGCCTTATATTAAAGTCTTTGATCCACTTTGAGTTGATTTTGGTACAGGGTGAAAGACAGGGATCTACTTTCAGTCTTCTGAATGTGGATATCCAGTTTTCCAGCGCATTTGTTGAAGAGAAGTGTTGTTGGTTTGTAGGTGAGACACTAGCTTAGTAGTAACCTGTCTTGGGGAGGTAGTGATAAGTGAAGAGTAGGATAGGTATTCAAAAGGCTCTGGGTGGTGTTAATGATGACATACATCTGCTACAAAACAGTCATTTGTCACAAATTCTGGGCACCTAACTCCAAGAGAAGAAGGCTGAGACACCTTTAGTCATCAGACAAAAAATGCTCTGTAGAGTGCAGCAACTGGTTAGAAACCAAAAGGACACACAGCAGCAGCAAGAAGTGACAGCTAGCCACAAAAGAGCAAGCAAGAATTAATTTAAAAACAGTATTATGGAGAATGTTACATATAGGCTCAGATAGCTGATTTATTTCAACAATCATTAAAGGCAACAGAAAGGGGAGGAAAGAGTCACTTTTGTCATTTAACCATCAGGATAGTGTTATGATGGAGGTATTATTTTCAATTTTATAAAAGAGGAGCAAAGTTTTAAAGAAGTGAACTTACTTGATCTTAGTCACATCATTAAGTCATTTGTGGAACACTAATGTGAATCCAAGATGGTGTAGTTTAACCCACTGAATAAGTTATGCTTATAATATCATATCGATAGAGGAAGGATACAAATCTGTAACTCATATTTCTTCCACTCCTAAAGAAGGGAGGGATTCTGGTAGGTAACAATAGTAAAAGTGGAACATAAATATCATAAAAAAGAAATACTCCACCATTCAGGGAAATAAGAAGTTTCCTTTTTTATTTTACTAGGTTCATGGGTCTATAAGTCAATGTTTAAATGAGGTCAATGATTGTAGGTGTGAAAAATATGAATCTATTAGTTCAGAGTAATCAATGTCATCGAGGATTTTTGTTTTTGGAAAAGGAGATGTCATATCTTATTTTTTTGCTCTCTTTTTTAATTGACAAGATTTGGAAGGGGCCCAATTTTGGCTGTGAAGGAAGCAGAAGCTGGAATACTAAGACCAAGTCAGGGTGAGCTAAGGCCCTAAGGCTCTTGACATCAGGTACTGCCTGACTCATTGGACTCTTAAGAAAAGATGACTTCTAAATCTCCCCATTAGCTAGTCCAGTCTACAGAAGTGGGTAAGTCTTCCTCTAGAGGTAGGAGAGCCATGTACCTGGAGTACATGGAAGCTTGAATATGGTGGCAGATGCTAGATGGAGTTTGGTTTCAGATAAGAGGAATTCTCCATTATGGTTGGTGACTTATTTAAGAAAGCACAAAAAGTTAAAATGTTTTTAGGATTGTCTCAGCCATGTATTTGAGTTATTAAACAAGATTCAGCTAGAAGAAAAATTGTGGAAGATTCTATGTTAAGACACAGAAGAAGTCTTAAATTGAGGAAAATTGGAGTCATAACAAGTATCTTTTCTGAATAAATGGTATGAAACTAGAAATAACTAACAGAAGAGGTTTTGGAAAATTCACTAATATCTGGAAATTGAACAACTTGCTCCTGAACAACCAATAAGTCATAGTAAAAATTAAAATGGAAATGAAAAAATATCTCAACACAAATGAAAATGAAAGTAGACAAACAATATGCCAAAACTTATGGGATCCAGAAAAAAAATCAGTTTTGAAAGGGAAATTTACAGTAATGGACACTAACATCAAAAAAGAAGAAAGACTCCAAACCAATAGTCTAATATTGTACTTCAGGGAAACAAAGAAGAAGAATGAACTAAGCTCAAAGTTAGCAGAAGAAGGAAATAATCAAGATCAAAGCAGAAATAAATGAAATGCAAACAACAAACACAACAGAAAATGTGAAGATTTGAAGCAGATTCAAATAATAAAATCAGAAATGAAAAAGGAAACTTATAGCATAGAAATGCAAAGGATCATTAAGAGACTACTTGGAACAACTGACAGAATAAGAGAATATATTTGTAAGCCATACATAAAATATGTTTAATGTTTTAGGAACTCATCTCAATAGCAAGAAAACAAATAACTTTATTTAAAAATGGGCAAAGGGGAGGATCCAAGATGGCAACTAGGGTGCAGAACCAGAAAGTGTGAGCTCTGAGTCCAAAACCTTGCTGAGACACTGAAACCACACTTGGCAGAAATAAAGCACCAAGGAAAATCAGAACTTCAACACCCTGAACTCCTAGCCCATAGAAAGCTTCTCCATGCCACATTACACTAAGAAAATAGGTGGGCTGCCACTCCCGCCACCATTGTCACCACCCCCACTGGCTACAAACCTGCCTGGGAGACATTCAGCAGACAAAACAGGTGAACACCAAGCATCACATGGTATTCCCCCAGCCACAGCTAGGATAAACCAGCATAGCTCCCTGTGCAGACTGATTGCCCTTCACAAACAAAACAAAACAAAACAAAAAAAACCCCTGAACAATAAACAATGAACTGAAAACTAGCACACAGCAGAAGGGACAGGATTGCTGAAAGTGCACCAGAGAAGGAGAGAGGGGCAAGGAGCTAATCTCCATGTGAACTATCAGTAAGCAAATGGCTGGAAAGGCAGGAAGGCTGACAGCGGTGGGTGATAAGCCACTGCCTGAAACAGGGCAGGTAGCAGACCACAAAGCTCATTTTCTGAGCCAGTGAGTGACATCCAACGTCAAACAGCTCTGCAAAATTGGAAAACAAACAGCAAACCATCACAACACACTGACAGCAGAGGACCAGCTGACAGAACACTGACCTGGCCCCAGATAAAGGGTGTGAGGCAGAGAAACAAGCTCCCAGTAAACAAGCACAGCAAAAAGCCACCTCAAAAGCAGGATAGCTGGTGGACTACAGAGCTGAGGACAACATGCAAACTTACTGACACACCTCACTGAGGGAGGAGCTGACCAAGCAGCTGCTGCTGAAAGACAGAAGGAAAAAACACAACTCACAAGCCAACCACCTGGTGAGACTACGAGGGAGCTTCTGCTTAAATACCAATACCAGGACTGCATGCTGGAGGAGTAACACCAGAACTTAAAATAACAGTGAAATTCTATTGTTCCTGCACCTGGAGTTTGTTTGTTTTTTTGTTTCCTTGTTCATTCATCTCTCCCTGTTGATTTCTTTGGTTTTTGTTTTTGTTGTTGTTGTTAGTTTTATTATTGTGGGTTTTCTATATTTACTTTTACTCCTATTATCTTTTTTCTTTTTATCTTTTCTCTTTCTATACTATCAACTTAACCATCATCATTCTCTCATCCCTACTCTCACCCCCTTCACTCTCCATCCTTCTCTTGTGTTAAAATCCATTGCTCCCCTATCCAATAACTCATTTGCCCCCTCTTACCCACTCTCTTCCCCCAGACCTCACATTCCCCTCCTGGTTGCCCCTAACCTGTCACCAGACTACCTCTCCCTCCTTCACACTCATTACCCACTGAACAACCTACTATGCCAACTTTACACAACCCCAAGCCTCTGCAATCCCTAACACAAATACTCTCTTCTACAACAACAGAAATACACCCCAAAACACACAAAGACCACAAAAACAGCAGCTCCCACACTACTTTCCCCACTCACCCACCCCACTTCCCATCTCCACCTTTAGTGCCACCCTACAATCTCCCCAAATTTCTATAGCTAGCTTTACAAAGGTTAACCCCCCTGCTTATAGATATTACCACCAAGGGGTCTTCTACATAACATACAAACTACTGGTTGGGTATTAAACATGTGAATTAGTTAATACTAAATTACACCCAGACCAGGGACAGAAATAGCACACACACACTTAGCTAAAAACCCAAGACAGGCACAGAACAAAAATTAAATCAAGGGAAAGAAAACAGGTGACTGAAACCACCAACTAGCCTATCAAAAACATAGTTGCACAGTACCAAGTGGAGTGCTGGGAAGAAGAAAAAGGGATGAAAACCATTCTCTCCCCAAGAATAATTTATTACAGGATTCAGAGGGAAATGAAGAAAATAGATACCCAGTTCCGGACTCCAACAAGACAAAGAGAAATGAGACCAAGTAACCCAACAATGTCCACAAAAACATCCTCAAAGAAGAAATCCTGCAAGTAATCACCGAGAATTGCATGGAGATGATACTAGACACGGTTAACCAAAACATACAAGAGGCATTCAAGAAATTTCAAGACACCAAAAATAAAGAATGCAAGAAGACACAGAAACAAATAAATGAACTCATAGGAGCCCTAAATAAACACCAAAGTGAAAAGCAAAGAACACTATAAATAGAGAGATAAAGGAATTAAAGATGATAATTGACAATATTAAAGAGGAAGTGACCCACAATATGGAAACCTACAGAAAAAAGAATGAAATAGAAACACAAAACACAGTGGAGGGCCATGCCAGCAGACTAGAACAAGCAGAAGACAGCATCTCAGAACTTGAAAATAAAATAGAAATTAAAGGAAAAACTGAAAGCTATTCAAACAACTCAAGTCCTGTGAAAGGAATATGCAAGAACGCAATGACTCCATCAAAAGACCATGGGCATTGAAGCAGGAGAAGAGGTCCAAGCAAAAGGGCTTTGTAATATATTCAATAAAATAATAATAGAAAATTATAATAGTAATAAAAAGTATAATAATAACAGAAAAATTCCCAAATCTAAAGAAAGTTATGCCCATTCAGGTACGGGAAACCTCCAGGACACCAAACAGATTTGACTGAAATAGAATCTCCCCAAGACATATTATCATTTAAACAACACATAAAGAGAATAGAGAAAGAATACTGAAGGCTGTAAGAGAAAAAAAAAACATGCAAAGGAAAACACATCAAAATCACAGCAGATTTCTCAACGGAAACATTAAAAGCAAGAATGGCATGGAGTGAGAGATTCTGGGCACTGAATGAAAATAACTTCAAATCTAGGATACTCTACCCAGCAAAACTATCATTAAAAATAGATGGATCAATAAAAGTCTTCTGTGATAAGCAGAAACTAAAACAATATATGACCACAAAGCCAACACTACAAAAGATTCTCCAAGAAATTATACACACAGAAAGTGAAAGCAAACAAAACCATGAGAGGACAGGCAGTACCAAACCACAGGAGAAGAAAAGAAAGGAATCAGAGTAACATTGATTCAACTCCTCACAAACCCTTAAACAACAAAGACAACTAAATGGCAGGAATCACTACATACCTATCAATGTTAACACTGAATGTTAATGGATTTATCTCCCCCATCAAATGATACCATTTGGCAAACTGGATTAAAAAGGAAGATCCAACAATCTGTTATTTACAGGAGACCCATCTCATTGACAGAAACAAGCACTGGCTTAGGGTGAAAGGCTGGAAGAAGATTTACAAAGCCAATGACCCCCAAAAATAGTTAGGAGTAGCAATACTTATCTCAGATAAAGTAGACTTCAATGAGATAAAGAAGGACACTCTATATTAGTAAAAGGAGAAATACATCAAAAGGAGATAACAATTATCAGCCTATTATGCACCCAATGTCAGTGTACCCAATTTCATCAAACATACTCTGAAGGACATAAACTCCAGCACAGTGATAGTGGGAGACCTTACTACCTCCCTATCACCAATATATAGGTCATCCAAACAAAAAATCAATAAAGAAATTCTAATACTAAATCACACCACAGATCAAATGGACCTAATTGATGTCTACAGAATGTTTCATCCAACTTCTGCACAATATACATTCTTCCCAGCAGCCCATGGAACTTTCTTCAAAACTGGTCATATCTTAGGGCATAAAGCAAGCCTCAGCAAATATAAGAAAATAGAAATAATTCCATGCATTCTATCTGATCACAATGCACTAAAGCTAGAACTCAACAACAAAAACAACAGAAAAAGTATGCAAACAATTGGAAGCCAAACAACACATTGCTCAATGATCAGTGGGTCATTGATGAAATACAAGAGGAAATTAAAAGGTTCCTGGAATTTAATGAAAATGAAAACATGGCTTACCAGAACCTATGGGACACAGCAAAGGCAGTTCTAAGAGGAAAGATTATAGCCATGAGTGCATATATTAAAAGGACAGAAAGATCACAAATCAATGACCTATTGCCACATCTCAAATTCCTAGAAAAACAAGAACAAGCACAACCCAAAACAAGCAGCGGGAGAGAAATAATAAAAATAAGGGCTGAAATTAATGAAATAAAAAAGTACAAAGAATCAACGAAACAAAGCTGGTTCTTTGAAAAAAATAAACAAGACTGACAGACTCCTGGAAAATCTGATTAAATGAGGAGAAGAAAAACCCAAATCAGTGAAATCAGAAATGCAAAAGAGGAGAGAACAACAAACACCATGGAAGTCCAGGAAATCATCAGAGACTAATTTGAGAAACTATATTCTAATAAACTTGAAAATCTTGAAGAAATGGGCAAATTTCTAGATAGTTATGACCATCCAAAACTGAACCAAGAGGATATTAACAACCTGAATAGATCTATAACACAAAATGAAATTGAAGCAGCAGTAGAGTCTCTCAAAAAAGAAAAGTCCAGGACCTGATGGATTCTCTGCTGAATTCTATCAGAACTTTAAAGAAGAACTAATACCAACTCTTCTTAAACTTTTCCCTGAAATAGAAAGGGAAGGAACACTGCTTAACTCATTGTATGAAGCCAGTATTATACTTATCCCAAAACAAGACAAAGACACCTCCAAAAAGGATAACTATAGGCCAATCTCTTTAATGAACATTAATGCAAAAATCCTCAATAAAATAATGGCAAACAGAATCCAACAACACATCAAAAAGATCATTCACTACGACCCAGTTGGCTTCATCCAAGGGATGCAGGGGTAGTTCAACATATGAAAATCAATAAACATAATAATTCACATTAACAGATGCAAAGACAAAAACCACTTGATCATCTCAATAGATACAGAAAAAGCCTTTGATAAGATCCAACATCATTTCATGATAAAAGCTCTAAGAAAACTAGGAATAGAAGGAAAGTACCTCAACATTATAAAGGGTATATATGACAAACCTACAGCCAACATCGTACTTAATGGTGAAAAACTGAAACCATTTCCCCTAAAATCAGGAAGGAGACAAGGGTGCCCACTTTCCCCACTCCTATTCAACATAGTACTGGAATTCCTAGCCAGAGCAATTAGGCAAGAAGAAGGAATAAAAGGAATACAAATAGGTAAAGAAACTGTCAAAATATCCCTATTTGCAATTGACATAATCCTATACCTTAAAGACCCAATAAACTCTACTCAAAAAGTCCTAGACACCATAAACAGCTTCAGCAAGGTGGCAGGATACAAAATCAACTTACAAAAATTATTAGCTTTTGAATACATCAACAATGAGCAAATTGAGAAAGAATATATGGAAATAATTCCATTTACAATAGCCTCAAAAAAAATCAAATGCATAGGAGTAAACTTAACAAAGGATGTGAATGACCTCTACAAGGAGAACTACAAACCCTTGAAGAAAGAGATTGAGGAAGACTACAGAAGGTGGAAAGATCTCTCATACTCATGGATTGGTAGAATCAACATAGTAAAAATGGCTGTATTACCAAAGCAATCTACATGTTTAATGCAATACCATCAAAATCCCAATGACATTCATCAGTGAGCCTGAAAAATCTACCCTAATGTTTATTTGGAAACACAAGAGACCACGAATAGCCAAGGCAATACTAGCACAAAGAGTAATGCTGGAGGTATCACAATACCCGACTTCAAACTATATTACAAAGCAATAGCAATAAAAACAGCATGGTACTGGCACAAAAACAGACATGAAGACCAGTGGAACAGAATAGAAGTCCCGGATATGAATCCACACAGCTATGCCCACCTTATCTTTGACAAAGGTGCTAAAAATATACAATGGAGAAAAGACAGCCTCTTCAACAAATGTTGCTGGGAAAAGTGGTTACCCATCTGCGAAAAACTGAAACTAGATCCGTGTTTATCACCCTGTACTAGTATCAACTCAAAATGGATCAAGGACTTTAATATCAGACCCAAAACTCTGAAGTTAGTACAGGAAGGAGCAGGGAATACTCTGGAACTAATAGGTATAGGCAAGGATTTCCTCAATAGAACCCCAGTAACTCAGCAACTAAGAGAAAGGATGGACAAATGGGACTACATAAAATTAAAAATCTTCTGCACAACAAAAGAAATGGTCTCTAAGCTGAAGAGACCACCCACAGAGGGGGAGAAAATATTTGCCAGCTACACATCAGACAAAGGACTGATAACCAGAATATACAGGGAGCTCAAAAAACTAAATTCCCTCAAAATCAATGAGCCAATAAAGAAATGGGCAACTGAACTAAACAGAACTTTTTCAAATGAAGAAATTCAAATGGGAGGGAGAAATGACCCAAGCATTGTATGCACACATGAATAAATGAAAAAAAATTCAAATGGCCTAGAAACACATGAAAAAATGCTCACCATCTCTAGCCATAAAGGAAATGCAAATCAAAACCACACTAAGATTCCACCTCACCCCTGTTAGAATAGCCATCATCAAAAACACCACCAACAGCAAATGTTGGCAAGGATGTGGGGAAAAAGGAACCCTAATCTACTGCTGGTGGGAATGCAAGCTAGTACAACCAATCTGAAAAACAATATGGAGGCTTGTTAAAAATCTAAGCATAGATCTGCCATATGATCCAACAATCCCACTTCTGGGGATATACTCAAAGGAATGCGACACAGGTTACTCCACAGGCACCTGCACACCCATGTTTACTACAGCACTATTCACAATAGCCAAGTTATGGAAACAGCCAAGATGCCCCACTACTGATGAATCGATTAAAAAAATGTGTTATTTATACACAATGGAATTTTACTCAGCCATGAAGAAGAACGAAATCTTATCAATCGCAAGTAAATAGATGGAACTGGAGAACATCATCTTAAGTGAAGTTAGCCAGGTTCAGAAAATGAAAAATCATATGTTCTCCCTCATATGTGGACTTTAGATCTAAAATAAATCCAGTAATATTATTACTCTTGGGTCACATGCTAAGGGGAAACACATACGGGAGGAATAGGGATAGGTAGAAAACCCAAACTTGAAAGTGTTTGATGTCCCCACTGCAGAGGAACTAATACAGTAACTAACCTTAAAGTGACAGAGGTCAATATGAGGAGGGGATCAGGAACTAGTGAAGATGTCAGCTAGAGACGAATCAATTCGGGTTGTAATACACTTGTGCATGGAAGCAATGCTAGGAATCTCTCTGTATAGCTATCCTTATCTCAACTAGCAAAAATGCCTTGTCTTTCTTATTATGCTTATGTTTTCTCTTCAAAAAAAATTGAGAATAGGGCAGAACAGGTTCTGCCTGGAAGCAAAGGGGGTTGGGGGGAAAGGGAGGGAGTAGGGGGCAAGGGGGAGAAATGGCCCAAACAATCTATGCACATATGAGGAAATGAATAAAGAAAAAAAATAAAAATGGGCAAAGGAGCTAAGTAGATATTATTCTAAAGAAGACATCCAAATGTCCAATGTATACATGAAAAAAATACTCAACATCGCTAATCAGAGATACGCAATTGAAACTATAATGAGATGTCATCTCACCTTGTTAGAATGTCCATCAGCAGTTTGGGCATGGTGGCTTACTCATGTAATCCCAGCTACAGGGATGTGGAGATTGGGAAGATCACAGTTCTAGGCCAGCTTGCACAAAAAGTTAACAAGATTTCATCTCAAACAATAATCTAGGTTTGATGTTGCATATTTGTGGTACCAGCTACATAGGATGCAGTGGGTAGAAGGATTGAAATATGAGGCTAACCCCAGACAAAAACATGAGACACTCCCTGAAAAATATCTGAAGCCAAAAAGTACTAAGGGTGTGGCTTAGTGGCAAATCATCTGCCTTGCAAGTGTGAGGCTTTGAGTTCAGACCCCAATACAGCCAAAAAAGAAGAAAAAGAAGAAAAAAAAGGAGAGGCAGGGAGAGGAGTACGAGGAGGAGGAGGAGGATGGAGAGGATGAGGATGAGGAGGAGGAGGAGGGGGAGGAGGAGGAGGAGGAGGAGGAGAAAGAAGTAGGTCTACTTCCTTAAAGAGGAAAGTTAATAAATGTTGGCAAGGACTTGCACACTATTGGTGAGAACTTAAATTAGTACAGTCATTACTGAAGCAGTATAGATGTTATTTCAAAAAGACAACAATAGAACTACTCTATGATCCCACTACTATCTGTATATACAAGGCCTATGAAGAGATATTTGTATTGAAGAGATATTTGCACTCCCATGTTTACTGCAGCATTATTCACTGATACTTAAGATATGGAATCAATCTAAGTGTCCATCAATGAATGAAGAGATAAAGAATACATTATATATTTTTTGCAACGGAATACTATTCAACCTTGAAAAGAAGGAAATCCTGTCATTTTTGACAACATAGATGAACATGGAAGATACTATGTTAAGTGAAATAGCCAGGCATAGAAGATTAAATACCTTATGATTCCACTTATATGTGGAATATGAAAATGTCTAACCCATGGAAACTGAGGGTCAAATTATAGGTGCCAGAGGCTGAGGAGGTAGGGTGGTGGGTGTGAATCAGATAGCAAAGGGCCAGCTCTCCCTAGGACACCAGGACAGAAATTAATGTACTGCTAACTATTTTAAGTACTGTTCCTGACATGCCTTTGTTGTAAATGACTATTGGCAAGTTTACTTTTTTCCCTTTGGATATGCTGAGATGTTGGGGGCTGTGGAAAGATAACTGCCTAATTGACAGCTGCTTGACCCTCCGTAGGGCCCTGGCTTCCTTAAGCAAATGATGCCCATTTGTCAGTGGGACCTTCCTCAGGCCAACCTCAAAACATGACTGCCCTAGCAAGCAGCTTGTCTTGGACTTCTGCTCAACAGAAGACCAACTGCCACACTGCCATTTCCACCTACGCCAGAGGCAGGGCACTTTGGCCCCACAGAAGATCTGTGATTAATGCAAACATAATCCTTCATTTGCATGGTGAACTGTACCATGATTGGTTAAATATGAAGGAAATCTTGTGAATGGTGCAGAGACCTTTGTCTCCTTCCACTTCTGACTCTATAAGCGGTCTGCTTAACTTACTTTGGGGGAGACACTTTCCTTGCTGCCTCCCTGATATTATAACATCAGGTCCCAATAAAGACTTTATCACAAGTGGTCTTGCCCACCTTTTCTGAGCTGGTTAAAGGAAGAAAAAGAAGAGAAGAAGCAGAGGAGGTAGGGAGGAAGCTGTCCTGGCGGCAAGGCAGTAGTAAGGCTGTAAGCTGAGTGACCAAAGCAAAAGCCATAATAGGAGTAGTGAGGGCAAGCAGCAGTGGCAGTAAAGAATATTGGCAGGCAGGGAAGAGCTATGACATATAAAGCATCAGTCCACCTAGGTTACAAAGAGCTGTAATGCTTAAGGCCCTGAATTCTGTGTTGCCCTAGCTGCCAAGGCCCAGAGCTGATTGCTGCTGTCCACTGTCATCTTCTCTGCCACTTGCAAATACCCACAAGAGCCCAGAAAAACTGGGGGAGCTTCTCCTTCCCTACCCATGACTTCTATCTGGGTAGGGCAAAAAGAACCCCAGCCAGCTGGTTTGTAATAGGAAGATTAGGGAATTTTTTGGTCAAAGGACACCAAATTTCAGTTGGACAGGAGAAATAAGTTTAAGAGATATATTTTACATCATGATGGCCATTGTCAATAAAAATGTACATTTGAACATTACAAAGAGTAGATTTTAAGTGTTCTTACACAAGAAATGATCAGTAATGTAATACATATAGTAGGTAGATAGATTTATCCATTGCACACTGTCACATAAGCCAAACTTCATGTTCAATATAATAAAAGTATAATTTTTACTTTTCACATTAAAAGCAAACTTAAAATAATACTGCTGAAAGAAAGAAAAAAGTTAAAATTTATGGATGTGGACTATTTCAATCATCAGTGGTAGAGAAGGTACTAAAGGAAGATGCCAACTTTGGAAGACACTGTGTTATTTCCTGTGCAGTATTCTTCACTCTCTTCTCCTCCTTGGTCCTTCGTCTAAAGATGCCTAATGTATAGTTCAGAACAAGGAGGAGATGTAGTAGACTTGCCATTTTACCTGTTTTCCTCTTGGGAATGGACTTGTCCACTGACATCAGTTGTTGTCTTAGTTAATTCAGGCTGCTATAGAACTGAGGTACCATGGACTAGGTGGCTTTTAAATAACAGGAATTTATTTCTTGAAACTCTGGATGTTGGATGCCCAAGATCAGGATATTAGTATGGCAAAGACTTTCTTCTGGCTTATACATACTGACTTTTCATTGTGCCCTCACTTGGTGGAAAGATAGTGAACCAGTTCTCTGGACTCTCTGGCATTAATCCCATTCCTCAGGACTCCATCCTGACCTAATCAATTTACCAAAGGTCCCTCCTCTTCATAGCATCACATTGATGTAGCTTAACAGTTAAGCCTGTGCCTGTGATCGAGGCTGCAGGACCCAGTTTTCCAGAAGTAGATGCAGCATCAGAAGATTGTTTGCGTGAAGTATGTGCTGACTTTTCCAATCTCAGCCTTAATATCAGCACTACTTGGTTATCTATCTGCTTTACTACTTTGTCTTAGTTTTAAATAAGTTCATAACTTGCTGAGAAAGAGGGATAGAACTTATCAAATCTTGAGTCTCAGTAACAGCAAAAAAAACTTATAAATTTACTTTTATCAGATTTTACCTTAAAATGATTTTCTGTTAAGTTATACCAGGGACAGTAGAAAGAAAAAAAGAAGAAAAATAAAAAATTTTCTTTGTTTTTTCCCTGAACATTATGCATAATTATAACTTTTTAAATGTCAGCCTAGCATTCATAAACTTTTTAATATTTTTTGTCAACTCTATCTGCTCATGTAGAAACTAATTCGTAACTATAACTATAATTTTGCATTGTCCCTCAATAATAAAATTGTGTATCAAATCTTAGACCTTGAAAAGCTATTAGACAAATTAATATTTTTGTTTTTACTTATGAACACATTTAATGTTTAGGAATATTTCAAGGGCCTATAATTCAGGATAGACAGGTGACACTGTAGGTATCTTCTTTTTTCTTATTATTTAGTTTCTCAGACATTTGTGAAATGTATTTGTGAAAACATTTTTAAAAACATCACACATCATCTCCTTGCCCAGAGGTGACCACTCCTTATATTTTTGTCTACATCCTTCCTGGCTATATTCAAAATAATGAACACAAACACATATTACCATATTACATATTACAATATTACATATTGCTTCCTCCCAAGAGTTTCTTATTTTTCAGTGAAAAAAACTCATTCCCAGAGAGATTTTGACTAGACTAAATTAACCCTGTTATTGCCAGCAGAGGATGAAAAAATCAGAACTCTTAGATCCAATTTAGAAATGGATCAAGAAATCTTTCCCAGTGAAAATCCTTTAAACATTGAAGGGTCCAGGAGTTGACATCAGCTGTTTAAGAAGCACAAACTGAACATCTGTTGTTACGAGGTGCTCCTTCAGGCTTCTCATGGTAACGATCAACAGCAGAAGCAGGGTGAAGACTTCGTGAAGGCAATCAGAGAAACAGGTAAATCTCACAAGGATTAACACATCTCAGAAACCACATACCGCTGCACTTTGGAAGAGATGCAGCTTACTGTAAAAGATAAACTGCAAAGGTTCTGCATTTCTCAAAAGAACAAGGATGAGGGAAAAAAAAACTTAGACCAAACTATGTCAATTGGGGGAGTATACCTTAAAATGCAACTGATGGAGAATTCCATATAGAAAATGTACTACTACCAGATGTAGGGTTATTTTATAATTTTCATTTTTCAGTTGGATTAGGACAGAAAAATGTGACATTTGACTCTGGTGACAGCTGCCATGTGTACATAATGCCTCTTCCCACAGTCTATGCCCTCACCCCTCTGAGGGCTCACTTTCCAAACTTCTCTAAATCTGACAATTCCAGGTGAAGATGAAGATACACAAATACATCAATATTCAATTGCATTGGTGTTTTTTTATCCTAAAGAATTCTATGTGTTTCTAAGTCTTACAATTTAAAAATACCTTTTTGTCATCTATCAAAAATTTATATTTAATGACCAAAGTATACTATACGCACAAATGGCAATATCTTTATGAAACTGCTTACTTTGTATACTTTATACACTAGCAAAAATGAAAGGCTACCATTAAAAATTTGTGCTTAAAGTTTAACTTGAAATTGGCAATATTCCAAAAATATTTGAGCTCTTAATAATGGTCACTCATGGATTTTGTGGTGGCCTGAATGTTTATGTCTCCAGAATATTTATATTTTGAAATCCTAACCCCTAATGTGATGGTATTAAGAGGCAGGACTTTTGGGAGGTAATTATTTTGTGACAGTGGTACCCTCATTGATGGGATTAATGTCGCTATCAAAAGAGAGTCCAGAGCCTGTTCTTTTTTTTCGCCATCTAAGGATATAAGAAGATGGCCATCTGCAAACTAAATCTAACTTGTCTTGATTTGGACTTACTAGCCCCCAGAACTATGAGAAATAAATTTGTGTTGTGTAAGTCACCCAGTCTCTGGTAACAAGTTACAGTAGCCCAAAGTAAGACAGTCCTTAATTTGGGTATTGGGACAGCTGACATTTGTTTTTTTTGTAGCCTGGTACTGCTCCAAGAGTTACCTCTTGGTATGACCACACACAGTGTGCACAACTTATCATGCAAATTCTTTCCTTCAGAATCATGACTTCTATGAAAGGCATTTTGATGTGAATGCAATAAAAAGTGAATTGAATACTCCGCTTCAGAGTACAATGAATAATGATGGCATTTTGATAATTTAAAACACACGCATAACTTCTAAAAATTCTTTTTTTTCTGATAATATCCATAAAAGATACAGATTTTCACCACTGTTGATGGAGGAATATAGAAAAATTCAGTGCATCTAAAAAATTTAGTCTTAAATGGTCATACTATTGATCACCACTGGGTAATTGTTGTACTTTCTAGGGATACACACATGCACATATGTTCAAAAATAAGCATACAAAAATAGGTTTATAGTCTATGTTGTTTATAATTTTTAAATTTATCATTTATCCATGTCATCAAATTTTAATTTGACTTAATCTTAATTAATGACATGTATTCCTTGCTGTGGATATTACATCATATTTATGTTTGAGATTTAGGCTGCTACTTATGTAAGTTGTTCCTCTCTCTTGCTATCTTTCTCTTTATAAATAGACTTGTCAACATCTTTATTAATAAATAAATTTTATGTCTTTGATTTTTTCTTTATAATAAATCCCTAGAAACATAATTAGTAACATTAATAAAAGTAAAAAAATTATAAGGGTTTTGATGCATATTGATATGTTACTTATAGCAGAAGAATGTAGCAGGTAACATTCTCACCAGTGATACATAGTGATCTACTATGTATCCTAACTTCACTAGTACTGAATATTATAAAAATAGTTGCTGACTTGATGGGCTAAAATGTGGTATGGTATTTAAGATCTTTTCTTTGATATTCATATAAGTTGAACTCTAAGAAATATTTTTGTTGCCTACGTGTATTTTCTCTTTTGTTTACCAACTTCTCATGTTTTATCAATTTTCTTACTGGCATATTCATCTCTTTCTTCTATGTGAGAACATTTTTATATTAGGAATAATGACAGTGGCTTGTTATTTACAGTACCAGTTTCCTTCTCATGTGTGCTTTTCAGATTTTGCTTTCAGAAGCTATTGTTGCATAAACATCTTAAATTTTTATGTGATCAAACCCATCAATCTTTTACTTTATGCTTTCTTTTCTTTATTTCTATGCTTGAAAATGCTTTCTCTACTCTGAGATAAATATTTATTGAAAAAACACATAGAACATTGTTTTACAGCTGCTGCTATTTTTAGTGGTACTATTCTGGAAGTCTGTGCCCTGTGAACAAGGTGGAAAGAGAAAGGTGGGAGGCGATCCATGGGGATGCTGGATGCTGAGGAGTAGATGCTGCTGAAACACTTCTGATTAAATACTGATGGCTTTTCTTTTTTCTAGTAACTACAAGCAGCAAGACTGATGAGAGAAAGGAAGAACAATCAGCTTACCTGGAGTGATTGCCCTTTGCAGAGCTGGAAGGATCCACAGCATCATCTGGATTGTGCCGCTCTTGGGAGCCAGTCTCTTGGATACCATCCCTCCCAGTGATCTAGGGGTCTCTGTTGGCCCCTGTCTAGGCATGGTAGGGGAGAGTGGAAGTAAGAGGTGAATGGATGGAGGTGCAGGAAGGAGTTTGAGCTGCCTTTCTTATGATAGAGGGAGTCATTCTTTTATGATTTCTATCTGTCTTTGCCTGCCCATCTCCCTCCTAGTTTTTCTTTAATGGGAAAACTAAACACAGATATTCATTTAGAGTGAAATATAGCATGGATGTGAGCTTTCATGTGATTGAGGAACAGACGCCCAGAAGGATATTTAAGGGCTCTAGAATCTGAACCCCACTGCAGAGACTATCTGTGCCTCACCCTGAGGATAGTCTTGTCACCATGGCCAATCCCTGCAGGCATCAAGGTAAGGCAGTGATGGTCAGAGCTCTTTGTGCTATGGGAGTTACTCTCAGGATTTCACACATAATCAGCAGAGAAAATGACAACTGGAGAACAGAATAACATGGAAGAGTAAATATGTCACCTTTAATTTCCTTTATATAGTTGAGTTCTTTGCAAATTATTTAGTTGAATTCTTCCCTGCTGTGAGATCAAGTGAGGACTTTTGATGTTCAAAGGAGACTGTTCTTATTCATGTGTTGTTTTGCTTAAGGGTAAGGTACAAGATTAAGACTGGCTAGGATCATGTGAAAGGGAAATGGGAAGAGGGAGGGTGAATGTCACCATTCCTATCTATCAGAATCAGAATCTAATAGTAAGCCCCCAAATGTTCTTCATATACTTGTACCCAATAGATATTTGGTGAAATTGATCTGACTGTTTCAAAAACCAGACTCCTTAGAGAGTGCTAAATTCGTCTTGGGAGTTCCTACAAGGGTATCTAAAAGTAAGAGCAAGTTTTCCTTCATAGATGCTGGTGGTGATACTTTTTTGCAGCTGCTGGGATCTTGTGTGAGCCAGATCACCTCCGCAGTGGGGATTCATCTCCATAATTTCTGATGCTTTTATTGGCTTCTGATTCTAACCCCTTCTCTGGTCAAACTCAACACCCTGATTGATGGGGAAGGACTGAAACAGCAAGTGAAGGAGCAGACATATGCTGGGCTCCAGAGAGTAGGTATGGGACTTTTTGCTTTTGAAAAGTAGTACCTTAAAAGAGAAAGATGAGACATGCAACTACATAAGTTATTACATATATTGACTTGACTGAGACAGTGGGAGAAGCTATAGGTTAACAGAACCCATAAATTCTCGAGAACACATATTCTTTAACCTTTCATGCATAATTTGTATCTTTCTTTTTATGTCTTCAGTTGTTTCTGTGACTCAAAATCTCCATTGTCCTCTTTAACTTTTCTTCATGGTGGAGTTGACTAGATTCCTGTAACTCTATCTCTATTTAATGTTTTTTTAATTTACATGTAGATAGATCACTTGTTATAATATCCCTATCATAAGGTAAGAAACCTATTATCTGGGCAACAAAGAATGGAATAAGTCTCAAATCTTGGCTAGTGTCCCACTCATCTTTGTTCACCTTACTTGCTTTTGTGATCTCAGGAATGTAAATTCTTCCCAATTCTTCATGTTTTCTCTCTCCCTTCTTCATGTCTGGCTCATCTGTATAATTTTTCCTGTAATTTCTTTTTAAACTATTTGGCATCCCACTCTCTACCACAGAATAGTAGACAATACTTCTCTGACTTTGCTGTATATTGGACTCATTTGCCTTGATGGTACCAGATTACCTCAGATACCTGGGAGAGAACCCCAAGTTTCATCACTTTCTTTAAGCTCTCCAACTGATTTAAGCAGACAGCTGACTTGAGATCCTTTGATGGAACATTTTGCTATTCAAAGTGTGTGCCTTGGACCAGCAAAGCAGCTGCAGTGTGGCATCACCTGGAGCTTGTAGGGGATGCAGAATCTTACATTCCCTAAAGCATCATCCAGAGGAGTCAGAACCTGCATTTTAACAAAGCCATTGTTTGGTTAATATGCACATTGAAGTTAAAAAGATTATGAGCTCTCTCAATGAATTCATTACATGCAACAACATCTCCATTTTTCATCATTAGCTAAAAGTACCAGAAATATACTAAAGTCAAAGTTAGGTTTATTGAGCTTGTTGTGATGATGAAAGGCACATGAAAGGAATAGTGTGCTTCTAGGTAAGAGGGAATTGGGAGAGGCATATAATAGGATCTGGCTTGTGCTATGTGATTCCCTCTAATCCCCCAAGTTGTAGGGAAGAACAACCAAGATACAAGTTCTGATTGCCTCCCAGTCCCTTCTGATAGCATCCAATGTAGAGCTAGTCTTTGCCTTCTCAAACTCTTTTTGAGGGGATGGGCATTTTGGCTTATGCTCTGCAGTACTGTAAGTGTGTGAAGTTGCTGAAAGACTTAGATGACAATAAGTAGTTCAGGACTTTACAGCAGTCACATCACACTGAAGACTTACCTTAAACACGTGGTGTTCTATAGGAGGGGGTTTGCAGCAATAACTTGAGACATTAATTACTGCTTTCCCATTTAGTCTTGACTAGGAATGTCTGGGTTCAAAGAAGAATGAACTGGTGGCCTCATGGTGTGAGATGACTTGAGAGAGAAATGGGATGAAGAGGAAAGGTCTTTAGGAAGAGAACAATTTGGAAGGTATTCAGATAGCATTTGAGTTTGTGGACTCATCTCTTTCCTCTGTCCACTGAGGAAAGGGCCACTGTAAGTATTTCCTCAAAGGCTGTGGCATTTCTGAATTTGGGGGTTGAGACCCCCATTTCACTGTTTTTTATTCAGTAGCAGGTCCTGTAGATGAATTCCAATGGCCCCAGAAAAGTCTTGTGGAATATGGTAAGCAAAGTGGCAGAGGTATTCTCTCTAGACTCTTAGTCCTCTCGTATTTCCCACAGAAAATAGATAATAGGGTGATGAATTCTTGGTTTTCCTGGAAACAGATAAAGCTAGGACAGATGTACTTCTTCAGGCAGTCCCCATGGAACCACCCAAAAGATAACGAGATTATACACAAAAGCTTTTGGGGAAGAACCCCATGCTTAGGATAATGGGTTGTTCATAACACTGCAACCTTGTAGACTTTCAAAGTCACAAGGTTTCATAGGTAGTGCTTACTTAGGGGTATTGGGGCTTAGAAAATTGGCAAGACTTTGGAAGGGCCCCAGGAGCAAAGTCTCTTTTTGACCTTCTCCTGTCTTTCTTTTCCTGTTCCCTTTTCTCCCTAAGACAGACCATAAAAACTGGAATTACCCTTTCCCCAAGCTGAATCATAGAAGCTAGAATTCTTTTCTCTCAAAGCCAGTTATAAAATCTAACCCTTCCCCTCCTTTCTGTTAAAACTGACCCTACAGCAATTCTCTGACTTACCTGGCATGAGAGTAGACTGCAAAACTTTCATTACAGTCTTAGTCCTGCCTATACCCAGAAGCATTGAATGCTATAGAGAAGTCAAGAGAAATCTCAACAGATGAGCCTCGTGGGTATCCCTCTTAGTCTGTTACCATAAGGTCCCACATGGCTGTCCATTTTACATGGACTCTAAGCATAAAAAAGGACAGTTTTCCCTGGGTCTTTAGATCTTCATTTTTGAAGGTTCTGTGTCACATAAAACTTTGATTAAAAAAATCTGCTATGCTCTTCTCTTGTTAACTGTGCTTTGTTATAGGAGTGTCTGCCATGACTCTTATGAAGGGTGGGGAAAGGTATCACACTTTTTTGGGACCAATTTGGCAAATCAGATACATCATTTTCCTGACCATTGGAGCTAGCCATGACCCTTTGGGCTGGCCATTGTGGGAGTGAGTGTGGTTCAGATATACATCTTGCTTCTGTTATTACAGAGGCTGACTCTTGTATCCTTTCTTCCAGTAGTAAAGGCAATACAAACGTAGTGCAAGAGGTAGGAGAGGAGAGGGAAAAATGATCATGGTGTGAAGCTATTGATGATAGACGAATACAGCTGATTTGCCATGAGGTACCACGCAGCCTCACAGTCACTATGGCTTACAGTGAGGTGTTGTGTCATATGTCATCATATATAATCTTCAATGCTTTTATACCATTGCTGAATCAGTTTTCAGACCAAATGACCATAAGACAAACACAGCACAATGCCCACAGAACGATCTATGCAATTTTTGTCAACACGATATTGTTGAAATTAAGACAACAATAAGAGAAAACTATATGCCTGGCTCCCTTACTCCTCTGTTGGTTCCTATGCATTCTCCCTAGCTTTGGTAAGTTCTTACAAAGCCCTGAATAGAGCTGTTCCATTGGTGATGACTGTAGCAGCATTCACTGACTTTTGCCATACTCTGGGCATTGTGGCTTAGCTCCTGGTACTGACTTTATTTACTGTTAGGCCTCTAGGTGGGGACAGAGTCCTACAAACTCTGGGTACAGTTTTTAGTAGGCTTGAAGAGTTGGAGACAGGAGGCTGGGCTCTAGGACTCTATGGAAGATTAGTGTGAGGGAAAACACTCTAATTCTGGCCAATATTTCCATCAAGCTTTATATTATGAGGTTCACTAGAGGATCACCCTGAGTCTCTGCCTCCTTTTCAGTCTCTTTCACTACATTTTTGGTTGCTTTGTCACTAGGATAATTTGTGATGATAGAAATGTGGTTTCATTTTCAAATGTCTCCCATGATCTTTCAGCTATGTTTCTTTTTTGGAGTCTGCAATGGACCAATTTATTTTACTTGAATTTTCTGAAATCTATTTTTACTAGTCTGGAACATCTAATGATATTTAGCATTCCCTTTATCTTTTTTCTCTTTAAATTAAAAATCATTTATTATATGAATAGTTGCTCTAGCTTTGTTTAAAAAAAAAAAAGATTCTCTCTGCAGAGGATATCCTGGTAGCAAAGGGGCTCTAGGATGTGGAGCTTGAGAGCCTGGGCGCTAAGGCCCATTGCATGGTTTCAACAACCACCTTTACCGTGCCACATGTATGGCCTTCTTCACCTGGCTTTCCTTTCCTCCTTCCTCCTTCCTCTCCTAGCTCTATTCCTTCTTTCCTTCCTCTCTCTGTCTCTCCCTCTCTCTCTCCTCTCATTCTCTTGTTCTTTTTTCAGTGGGACTGCAGTTTGAATTCAGAACTTTGCACTTGCAAAACAGGTGCTCAACCATGTGAGCCACACCTCCAGTCTTCTTTATTTCTTTCCAAACATATTTCAGTTTGGCTTGCCTGTGAGGTGTTGTGACTCTAGGGTTTAAAGGATAGCTTTGCATAGTGGTAAATTTAAAAAAGTATAAATGACAACCCAGGTTTGTCTTATTCTGTGTGGCATGTAAACTTTCACATTATTCTAATGAAAATGACATTTATGGAGGCAGCCTTCTGTGCACATTTAAAAGGTTCTGGTAATAAAATTGTTGTCTATGTTTTAGATAGGGTCTTTAACTTTAAATTGTATAACAATATTTCAGGACCAAAGAGAAACTAATTCAAAGTTTGCTTTCCCCTTAAGAACTTTGATGTTAATGTTTTATGTCCACATCAAATTAAAATCTGTAAAAGTCTAGGAAAAATGAAAGCTAGGTTAGCTCATGGGAATTTCGTCTTTGGTTGTGGTGTGTAGGCTAATTTTGTTCTTCCAAAGGATGAAGATGAGGCCCACTGGAGCTCATCTGAACAAGCTCTCTTAACCTTTTGAAATTACTCCTTCAAAGAATAAGTGTCTTCTGCCTCAGTTGCCTGGAAGCTGACTTTTTCCCAGAATATACAAGATATATTTAGATTTTAAAGCAGCTACTCCATTGATATTATTGAATTGGGATGCCCTCCTAATGGTCCTCTTTGTTATCTTTTCTCAGACATGTGTTTAGTAACGTCTGTACATCAAATTGTAAGGATTTGTTGATGTTGAACATCATTCAATAAGTTGTTTTCAGAATATCTTAAAAATAAAGTGCTGTTCACTTTTGTATTCCCTATTTTGTCAGTTGGATACTTGCTGTCAGAGCAGCCTTTCATTTTTCAAGGAGATCAATTGATCTGCCTCTAAGCCTTGGTACTAGATTTGATCCCATTATGTATGCCCTCCATAAACTTTCTTGTTGCTTCGTGATTAGTCCAAACTGGACAAGGAGCTCACAAAGGCCTCCTCAATGAACACAATTAACATTTTCATGATACTTGGAATTTCGCAAAATAAATATATTTTCATGCTGTTTCTGTAATTCTCATGGGAGTACTTTGATGGTTTTCCCTGACTGTCCTTGGTAAATATTGAAATTTTATTTTTCTTCTAACTCCTGCTTCTTCTGTGAAAGCTAGTAACTAGAGGGAGATCAGGAAGTCTGAACAATGCCTCTAATTTAATATTTCCAGGGAAAGTGCTACCTCTTCATTTAAACTGGACTCACAAATCCATATTTCTTCTCTCTCTTTTCTCCTAAGTTTGACAAGAATGGCTCTTTCCCGAAGCCAGGCACCAGTAAGCCCAACCTCGTAAAGGAAATTACAGTGAGAATGGGAGGAGAATTGTGACAGTTATCAGCACTCAATGTGACAAGAGCATCCATCATGTCTGCATTTAGACCCATGGTGTAAGGAGAAGAAAAAAAGCAATAAAGCAAATAACAGCACAGAGGCTTGCCCAAAGTATCAGTAAATGCAGTGGTTGTTAACCTCTCCCTGGATCCCTGGGTTCCCCACCTTGCCCCTTTTCACACCTGAGGCCATCATCAGGTGCATTTCTGGACCTAAGGGACAGAAAGCTCTGCTCCACCAAAACTTCCTCTGGGCTCTGTTTTTATTGTTGCTTAATAAGAGCTGTGTATGATCCTACTTGACAAGATAGGTAATCATCAAATACTGTATTCATAGTGAGACAAGATCAGAAGCTTTTAGGGTGGTATGGCCATAAACATACTACCATAATTGAATAATTTTAATCTTAAGTTGTACTTAAAATTCCTTTAACATAAAATTTACCACATTAACCATTTTTAATTGTGTAGTGTCATTATTTGGATATGACGTGTCATCAAAAGCCTCATTTGTTAAAGCCTTGGTTGCAGTGATGGACTTTGGGAAGTGATTTTTGTCCTTGGAGTCCTGGTCCCATAGGCCTCACTCAGGGTCCCACCACTCACTCCTATTAACTTAAAGCAACATAAAACATATTAAATAAGTTTTGGCCAAAACTGGGGAAAGAATTATTCTCAATATTTCTCTACCTTCACCATAGCAGTACTACAGTTTATAGGAAGGGTAAAACAAAAGACAGAAATATGCATATATGCATATGTAGCTTCAGCTGAGCGTGCAAGTACCAGAACTAGGAGATGAGTCTTTTCCCTGGAGCCAGGGAGAGGGCTTGGAAGGTGGTGGTGGTGAAAGTAGCTGTCTCTGCTGTTAACATGGTATTTCTGATAGAGGTGGAGCTGAACAAGACAATTATTTTGAAAAATACCAATTTAAGTTAGCCATAGTAGCAAATGCCTACATTCCCAGTTCTGGGCAGGCTGAAGCATGAGGATGGAGAATTTGAGGCCAGCTTAGGGTACATAACAAGACCCTGTCTCATAAAACATTCTAATTTTAAGGGAGCTATTGTAGCTGTATTTTGAGGACTCTGGACTAATCAGTGGATTGATTCCTTGATGGTTTCATAATTCATGGTGTTATTGGAAAGTGGTACTTAGTTGGAGGAAGTGACTCTGGGGTGTATGTCCTCAGGTGTTACAACTTTCCCATGGCACCTTTCTGTCTCACTCTCTGTATCCTGGCTGCAGTGGGATATGCATCTCTGCTACACCATGCTCTTCTGTCAGAAACAATGGAGCCAGCTGACCATGAACTGTCATTTATTAAATTGTGAGCCAAAATAAACCCTTCCTCCTTTTAAATTGTTTGTCTCAGGTATTTGTCATAATGAATAAATTTGTTGTGTAACAGATCTCTAGAACTCAATACCCTTAGCCTCTGACAACTACTATTCTACTTTCTGCTTCTAAAAATTTAACTACTTTAGATGTTTCATTTAAATGGAATAATACAGCATATTTTTGTGACTATTGCATTTCACTGAGAATGATATTCTCAAGGTTAATCTACATTGCAGAATGCTATAGGATTTTTTTCCTTTTAAGGCTGAATAATATTCCATTATATGTATATACCACATTTTCTCTTTCCACTCATCCTTCAATGAACCTGTGGGGGTGCTTCCACCTCTTGACTACTGAAAATGATGCAGCAATGAGTGTGGATGAGCCCTCTGTGTTCTTATTTTGACAAAAGGATTTCAAATGTTCAAGGGACAGTCATATAAGACTTAGAAGTTACTAGCTTATATATAATATTTGTATATTTTGTACCAGAAAGGTACAAAAATGAAGGGGGCATGGAGACAAGACCAAAAGTGTAGTCTCAAATTTTCTTTTGCCAAATTAAAGAAAAAAATACACTTGTGCTGACATGACATGCACCTGTGGGCAACATCTTTTGGGATGTGTTTGATGCTTCCATTGATCCCCTTAGGGTGGAGAGATCAGGATGTGATTGGTAGATAAAAGGTGGCACTGTGGTTTGGACAAAGCCCTCCACTGAAGGACCATCTTTTCACTTCCAGCAGTCACCCTACTTTCCATCAGAACTACATGCAACTTTAAACATTACTCCTGAAACAAGGAAATGTTTTGTGACTAGTTAGCTAGAGTAAAATTTGTTATTTTTATACAGCAAGGAAGGTCTGCATTGTGTGGCCCAGAATTTTTTTTCCTGATGTGTTTTTCCTCCACTCTTCATTTCTGGGAGGTTGGGTGAGACAGATTTAGTTATTTAACCTGGGTTTTTATCTCCAACCTGTCAATCTTCTTGTGTGATCTCAAACTAGCTATGTAGCCTTGTAGAATCCTGATTTCCTAATATATAAAATAGAGATGGCATTACTTACCTTATTTGTGCAGATTAAATAAAATTAAGTAGGAAAATATTTGTTAAAACAGTAGTAAGTGAATCAAATTAAAAATGGTTTCCATTCTGAATCTTACTCTTAATCATGTTTCAGTCCCATCCAAAAATCAATGATCATCAAATTTCCTCTTCCTTTCATGGAAAACATGTTTTTCACCCACTCAAGCCTTGCACATTTCTCAAGGCCCAGATCAGGTGCTAATTACTACAGGGATGCTTTCTCAGTAAATCTTAAAGGTGACAGGCAACTTGGCAAAGAAATAATCTTGTAAGGCATGTCAGAGTCCTAATCTCTCCATTTCTATGTCACAGAACCAAATTAATCCTATATAGCTTAAGTTTTATTCAATTAATGAAACACAATTTCTTAAAGACTAGCTTCTAAAATTCAAGTCAGTCAGACTTACTTAAATTCTCCCTCATGTATGTCTAAAAAAATTTTTTTAAGGAAAGGAAATATTTGGGATTGTAGATAAAGAAGGAAAAGAAGTGAGGGAATTACTCATTCTTATATCTTCTGCTCTAAGGTCAAGGTAAGCTATTTTCATGGTTAAAGAGTTCTCTCTGGGAAGGGATGCTGCTGGAAATGGGTGTGATATTAACAGGCTCTGACACCACAGTAGTTTTCTGTATTTGTTGTTTGGATTCCTAATATAAGAAAGTCATTAAATTTTAAAAGAGACCCAAAGTATCATCTGAACAAGACAGCGACAGAGGGTCTAGCTGGAGTCTGTTCCTTCTCTTCTGTAACACCTTGTGCTCTCTCTCCCCCTGCCTCCCATATATCTATCTGAAGTGGCTTGATCCTGACTGGAGTTCACCCAAGGCTGTTACACCAGAGGCAATGACCATTTGCCATTGACACTTCTTCCGAAAACCCAGGATCATGATATGATTACAATTGGCTGTGTTATTTTATCTTTATTGAGGGGAATCATGGTAATCTTATGTCTAGGTTCTATTGAAAATTATCTCTCATGTCTTATGCAGTTATGACTTGCAATCTTCCAATGTCAAATCCTAAACTTTTGTCAGTCTAAAATTTTCCTTTATAGGGAAAAAGTCACAACAAAATTCTAGAAAAAGCATCCCCAGAGTCAGGTTGACATTTCAACTGTTTAAAACTTATATTCCCCAAATAAAATAAGCATCAAACAGTTTTAAAGAGATTTTGCCCATATTTAGTAAAAGCAAGAAAGAATATGGGTTTCGTTATCTTCCTGTTTCCATTTCTTCAAACTTCTCAGATGACTTGGTCATCTGTGGTAATTACCTCTGGGTCAACTTGCATTTTTGTGTTAGGGAAGTTGGTTTCTCTGGGAAGGAGATGCAAAGACAGAATTATAAATTCCAGAGGTTGAGTATGGGGAGGAGGATAAATCAAAGAAGGAGCAGAGATGGGCTTGATTGCAGGTATGACAGCTGAGAATGGAAGGTAGGAAGAAGGAAGACTGGCTGGAAGCACCTCAAACTGCAGTGCAGCTTTCAGGAAGTGCCGGCCAGTCCAACAGGGAGCCTGGTACAGTGACTGCCTGTGATGTTTCATCCTGGCCTGAAGGGCATGGTATGAACTGTAGTCCCATTTATAGTGGGTCTCAGGGCTGAAACTAGTATCAATTTTTCCTGTCTTCACTAAATCCAGTTCTAAATTTCTCTTTCCCTCATATTGTACCTTTGCTGATACTGTTGGCTTTCATGGTCATCTGATACAAATCCTTATTTCTGAGGGGCCTGAACCTCTAGTCACTTTCTCATGGTTGGGTTGCTGTATTTATGCACTTGTAATTTGGCAAGACTGTCAAAGGACACCCAAATTAGCATATGAGTTCCAGACATGTTCTTTGCTTCTCCACAGTGTGGTAGCAGTTCTAGCTCTTTTTACTTACCAGGTTCATTTATCTCTGAATGACAGTAACTCTGATTTTTTATGACATGTTCTTGGACAGAAGGAGTCTAAAGTTCCCTGGCAGTACCCTTATAATTCAGTGGCACTCTTCCTGAGTCCCGTCTCAATGGGCACCCCACCAACCCCCATTGGATCCAGGATCAAATTATGCAGAGTACAGAGTTATGGAAATGGGAAGCACAGAATTTCTCTGGGATTACTGGAAAGTAGGATCATTGGTGTTTCTACTCTTTGGCCCCATGCACTTTGGAGACATGACATCAGATAAAAGGCTCTGATTCATTGTGTGAACTGCACTGGGAAGAGAGCACTCTCTTTGCAGTCTTGCCTCTGAGCTGGTACTTCAGTGCCATCTTCAGTAGTTCATTCTAATATTTTATCAGACCATCTGCTTCTGGATGCTATAGTTTCAGAGGACTTTGATTAACTGTTTCCACTATAAAAGGCTTGATTCCAGAGACCAGTAATCAAATGTGTGGGTTACTCCAGTTTCCAAATATATCAATACTAATTGTACATGGGGAGACTGGGAAATAACCACAGAAACTAGAACTTAGTAAGGTTTTTTTTTTTTTTTTTTCTCACAATATGGCTCCTATATGACCACACTCTAAGGGGGTAGCCATGACAATGTTTCAAGAATTCAAGAATTCTGATACTCAGTGGCAGAGTGCCTGATTAGCATGCATCTGGTTCTTGGGTCTATCCCCAGCATTGCAAAAACAAAATCCAGAAATTCTGGAGTCTGTGTATTTGAGAGTCTAGGTATACTGTCCAATCAGAATCTCTATCCAATATCCCTAAACATGTCTGGGTGCTCATCTTTTTTTAGTGCAATATTCTGAGTATGGTGGCAGAGCCCATTTTGGAAGGCAGAGGGGAATCATTACAATTTACACAGGCTGTGATGTTGCAGAGTATTTCTTAGAATTTGACAATTCTTTCAGGTAATAGTTTTATGGTCTAAACAGACTCAGTTTTGGAAAGTGGGCAAGGGATTATTTATCTCTTAAAGGATACTTTTGTTAAATACAGAATTCCTGGTTGGCAAATCTTTTTTTTCCCCCAGCACTATAGATCTGTCAGCTCACTATTCTCTCCTCCGTGATTCCTGTGGAGAAATCAGAGGTTCTTCCTTTCTTCCTTTTTCTTTTTTTTTTTTTTGGAACTGGAGTTTGAACTCAGGGCCTTACACTTTCTAGGCAGCCTCTCTTACCTCTTGAGCTACTCTGCCGGCCCAGGGGCTCTTCTTGTTAAGGATCCCTTTGATGTGATAAATTCCTTCTCATTTGCTGCTTTCAAGATTCTTGCTTTCTCTTTTGCTTTTTGGATTATGATGTCTCTAGTGTGGATTTCTCTGAGTTTATGCTATTTGGAGTTTATTATGCTTCTTGAATGTCTAGAATTCTTCTTTTTGCCAAATTTGGGAAGTTTTTGGTCATTATATTTTCAAATTTTCTGTCCCTTTTTCTCTCACCTCATTTTTGGATTCCCATTATGTGCATGCTGGGATGCTAATGGTGTACCAAGAAGCTGAGATCCTGTTTGTTTTGCTCATATTTTTTTTTCCTATTTTCAACCTGGAAATCTCCACTGACCTTTCTTCAAGTTGGCTGGTTTTTTGCCTGTCTAATCTCTTGTTATGATTCCTCTAGTGAATTTTTCATTTCAATTACTATACTTTTCAACTCTAGAATTTCTGTATTTTTAAAATTTACATCTCTGTTTATGTGGTCTATTTGTTCAAACATCATCATAAATTCCCTTATCATTCTTTAGACATAATTTACTTTTGTTTTTAAAATACATTAAAAATAATTGATTTAAATGTTTGTCTAGTGACTCAAAGGTCTGATCTTCCTCAGAAACTTTCTATTGTGTATGACAACAGCTTTCTTATTTCATTGCATCAATCTTAAATATTTGGATAAACATGAACACTTAAAAATGATAAAAAATAGAAACTCTGGGAATTAGATTCTCTCCCTTCCCCTACTGTTCACTACTGTTACTGTTTATTATTCTGCTGCTGTTGCTTTGTTTCTTCAAAGTCCATTTCTTAGCTATGTGGCCACTAAAAGGCTCTTATTGATTAGCTTAGTGGCTGGCTCATGATTTGACATTTTCCTTAAATTTCTGGATCTAGTAACCCCCAACATTTACTGAGGAGGAGCTTCCAGCAAGGATTTAAAAGCTTTTATCATCACCTTTTCTTCCTGCTTTCAAAGAGGCTCAGGATCTTCCAGAGGTGATACTTTAAGTGCTTGCTAGCTGTTTCCTGGGCATGCATGTAGACCCAGACAGGTGCCTTCAATTCCTTGGAAAATACTGGAGCTTTTTAAAGCTTATGTACACGACTGATTACCCAAGTTTTCTCTTGATCATTTTTTGATCAGCTAGTTATTTGGCCCATTGTTATCCTTGCCACAAGCAAGTGGGATATTAAATAATTGTGAGGTTTTTTTTTTTTACAACCCCTCCACCACCCTGATAATAAGGTTGTTTTAATTGAGTGAAGCCTAAGTCAAGCCAAATAAAGATAAGCCCTACAAGTGGAGTTTCCCAGGGAATTGCCAGGGAGGTCAAATAATGATAATTCTCCTAGAATGGGGCTTAAGAGGAAAGCAGCAGGCATTCTATCCCTCCTAATGGTTGCTAGTTTTCTGTTTTCACTGTGACCATGGAGCTGCTGGTTGTCAGGGTTCTCACAGAGTGGGCACAGGGGATAGGAATAAAATGCCAAAGGACTTGTTTTCTTTGCCAAGATGCAGCCAGTTTAAAAAGAAATGCTTCTTAGCTTATCATAGTCCTTTGGTTAATTTAAGAATTCTGAAAACATTAGACTTTTTTTTTGCCAGTGTCTTCATTATTTTAGCATAGAGAAGAGTTTTTAGGATGTGTTGTCCAACCATTCCCACTGATATAATTCAGTGCTCTTCCATTTTGCTGTTTTGTGAATAGTTGCCTACTTATTTTGCCCCATTGGCATACCATTACTGTCAGGAAGGCCCCTTGGATACCCCTTAAGTTTTAATGGCAATTAATGATAATTTAGGTCTCTTGTCTTCTGGTAACTAACTGCCCCTCTGACCTCTGTGGATGAGTGGCTGGCACATAGTGAATCTTTAGTAGGTAATAATTATTCATAGTCTTCCCTCTCAGCAGTTGACTTTACCTGTTATAATATGAAGATACTATGAGACTTTAGAAGAAAAATAGATCTACTCCTAGATATCATATGTACAAACCTGCTTGAATATCCATTAATCTGCTTCTCTTAATACAGTAAATGCCATACTCCTTTTCTGCTCAGACCACTGTCTCCACTTTTATCCTAGATCTCATTCATGAGCTTCCCAAGGCTCTGTTTCATGGATGATGCACCTTTTCTTCTCATCTGAAGTTTCTGCCTCATTTTGAACTGTGTCTTATCAGAACTTAAATATGCACAATATGTTCTGTTGGTAAGTAGCCTTCTCTGAAATGGTTAGACTCTAGGTCTATGATTTGATCTCATTCACGCAATAGATATTTACATATGCTATGTGATTTATGCGACCTTGTCCTTTACAACACATTGCATCCTAGCTTCTACTCCTCCCTCTCAAACTTCAGCATGGGCTGACAATAAATTCTGTGCCATAAAATCCATTGGATGCTTCTTACGTGACATAGTACCTTCTCAGCAGCACGAGGTGCTCTGACACTTCCTTCTTTTAAGAATAATAGTCGCCATTAGCGTTGTGACTCAAATTTTCCTAAATTTGTCTCTCTGTCACAAATTCACCATATCTCACACTAAATTTAGGATCTTTCTCATCCATTTTTCTTCTTATGTTCACATCTAAGCAAACTATGTCACCACCTATTTAAAGACATAAGTGACAGACATGGAGTTACTGTGATTTCCTCTACTCTTCCAATTCAAAATCCAATAACCTAGTATGACCTGTCACATCTATCTCCTTATTATCTCTGTTTTTCTTAACTATAACCACACTAGTCTAGCTACTTCTATGAATTCCCAATGTGTCTACAAATATCCATTCTTCCCTATTTTCAATCCATACCTTAAAACATAAGAAGGAATATTCACACACATCACATCTGATCATGATGCTCTGTAGACAAGATTAAGATCTCCTATTAAACAGTTACATATCTATATATGATTCTGTTACCTAACATTCAACACATTTGTACATACAATATTCTGTGTGTGTCTTTCTAGTAGATATGACAACTATCGGGACAGGTATCAAATGTGGCCCTATGTTCACATTTAGATAATACATTTTGAAACTAGAAAGGATTTGGTAGCTTTTGGAGGAGTAATTAGAAAACATTTGGTACTTTTCAAGAGATAATGACTTATTGAACGTATAAATAAACATGCAGCATAAAGAGAGAATTTAGCCTATCATTTGACCTCCAATATGTAATTCTTGATACTTTTTCAATAACTAGATGATTGAGGTATGCCAAAGTTTTGCCAACGATGTTACACTTTTAAGCTTTGAAGCAATGTTTATTTTGTGGTGAATTAAAACATTGCCCCCAGTTCTTCACTATTTTGTTATAAATCATGTAGCTTTGTCAAGAAAATTTACACTACCTTCCCACTGTAAGCACAACACATTTTCTTGCCCCATCAGTATTGTTACTGAATATGTGACTTGTATTCACATGATCATGACATCATTGTCACATGATGAAATGTGACAAAAACTGATGGATAACCTGTAGGTTTCCACTTGCTCCTAGATAAGGAAAAGATTAATGGCATAGATCTGAAATCAGCTTGTAACTTATAACCAAGCTCAACTGACCCACAGACTAAATTGAGCCATCACAACCAACATACAGAAATAAATGAGAGAAAAATAAATGCTTGTATTTTAAGCCAGTGAATTTGGGTGTGCTTTGTTACATAAGGTTATTAAAGCAATGATTCATTAACATAACCACAAATAGAGGAAAACATAATATCCTTATGACACATTTTAATTTTGACCAGGTATTATCAGACTTTTGCTCTGGTTTTGGTTTTTCACATATTCATCTAGACTACAACTCTTTGGAAGCCAGGTACACTATTATTTGAAAGGTCAAATTTCATCATTGTAAAAAACACCTGAGATAATCAACTTAAGAAGAGGAAAAGTCTATTTTGATTCATGTTTTTGGAGGCTCTGGTCCCTGATCGACTGTCCCCTTATTTTGGGCTTGTAGGCATCGCATGGCAGGAGGTCTTGGCAGAGTGACTGGCAAAACAAAGCCACTCACTTCATGGCCAGGAAGCAAAAGAGACTGAAGAGGGAGGAGGGATCCTACAAAAGCATGCCCTCAATGATCTAAAGATTTACTCTTGTGTCCCACCTCCCAAGGGATCTACCACTTCCCAGTAGTGATGCTCTGGGGACCAAGACTTTTAACATACAGGCCTTTGGGAGACATTTAAGATCCTAGACATTGTTGCAGTGAGGTTAACACAAATATGGAATATCAAATGAAGATCCAATAAAAACTTACTGACATTTAGGTATGAAATTATCCTATTTTCTTATGACAATTCTGCTTTTTATATCAATTTAACTGATAATTACCAGTGTTTCCTTTCCCTCTGCAGTTGTTACTAGTATAACTGGGAGTCTGTGTTGTCATAAACTCTTAAAGGGATTTTCAGGTCTGATAAAGTCTCATTTTCTAATTAATTACCATCCCTGTGAAACACCACTAGCAGATGGGAAAATAACATTGCAAATTTCTGTTTAAGCTTGTTAGCTAGAAAAGAGATCACCATCCAGATCTGATTCATAATTATTTGTCAAATTCTACACTTTGGTGAAAAATGAGCATACTGCTTGATTGAATCACTTGCTAAAAATGGAGTAGGGAAATGAAAAATTTTAAAGCTTCATCTATATTAAGAAAAAAATGATATATCTGTTTTTGCAAAATGTGTTTTATCATCTTATTAACTTGCTTTCCTTGAAATATTGCTTTATTCTGTTTTATACTATATTTAAGACAGAGAAGCATTTATTAAATTAAAATTAAAATAGGATATATAGTCTTTGGCATAAACAAGAAACTACAAATGGCAATTATCTGTCATGCCACAATGGTGCTGGGAATTGGGTAGATTTGGGACAAGGGTTAATTGGACACTTAAATACATGTGTCTATTTTTGAATCATATGAATGTAGTCCTTTATAATTATATGTCAGTTAATATAAAGTTTATGATTTAGGCTAGGAAGCAACTTTAATAGCTCATGCAGACTGTTACCTTTGCATGAATTACATAATTCTATATGCTTAGCATAATAGCTAGTATCTTATGACAGTGAGTGAATATTTTAGGAGTGAAAATGTCTAGGTGAGATGAAGTCTTGACCAAGGACACAGGTGATATATGTCTGTCTTAACTTTGTTGCTTATAGCTATTTCTTTATTTAAGGTGATGTTAGATCATATTTAAGTGGTATGCATTAATTGCTGGGGAAAAGAACTAGCAAGAAAATAAAGGAAGTATATACCCAATTTCATTGAGAAGCAACTGCCTTGTTACTACTTTTATAAAGAGGAGGAATGCAGATATAAATCTTATTGGAACTTTATATTCAGTGAAATCCTTCATGTCATTGTTAAATAGCTTATTTCCCTGTGGTTTGAGGTCATCTCAGTTTATAGCAATTTTTACCATTTTGTAAAAGCAAACTTTAAGAAAGTCCAATTTCAGAAAATACCCTAAAATGGAAATCTGAGTTTTCAGTGGGCAGTCAGAAATACATATTTAATTCATTTTCTAGTCCTTAGCATTTTAAGGCTGTTTTGGACACTAGCTTTATTTACGTTTGGATATGTGCAGAGAATTAGGGGTGATTTTCTCTGGGAAAGACAGAGTGAGAATTAATTAGCTAATGTGCAGAAAGTCCTGAATGTGTTAACTACCACTGATTGATTATAAGCTGGGGTTATAAGAATAACCCTTTATATGTATTTTGCTACCTTTGGCATACTGCTTTTCATTTCTTTCTTATAATCTTAAGAATCCCTCTCCTTCATTCTATGCAATTAATTTTGTCATTACATTGGAGATCCACTTGTGCGAAATTTATTTTTTAATGACTTAGATTAATTTTGAAGAACAGTGGATATTGCTTTTCCTGTCGAGTAGGTAGAAAGTGAGGCCAGTAACGGAAGTCTTGGAGGCTTAGCTCTATGCCCTGTGAAATTATGAGTTTCTTTTATCAAACCCAAGATACTAGTGTTGCCCAAATGCCCTGAAGAAGCATGAGGACATGTGCTATCGCTTTCTGGGCTCTGGGACATTGGCTCAGCCGAAGTGAGAGGTGAGAGTAGCTTGAAGGTCTGAATTCCTTTTTTATTGCAATGGTCTTTCTTTCCTCAGGCACTTAATTACTTAAATTACTGAGTTTGCAGTGATTTTTAATTTTCAAAATCTAACTGAATACAGTCTTATGAGATGCAAGACCTGGGGTACTCCAGGGGAAGCTCTCTAATTCCATTGAGACTTTATAATCAGCATGCTCAGACATAGCCCCAGTGTATTTTCCAGGGAGGCAGAAGAAGAAAGAGGATTTAGTGAGGGCTTGTTTCTGTTCTTGAAATTTCTGCTTTTGATCAATGCTAAATTACAGGTTTACTACTATGGAGTCAAGAATGATTTAAAGTTTCTTTAGGTAAGTAATGTTCTTTGCATTTTAGAACAATACTAAAGGAGTTGGTTGCTATGGCTGACTGCTAATAGATAGGCAATGAGTCTTTCCTGGAAGGGAAATCTGGGTGGCATGTTCCTATGTCCATCTTAACACTATCTCCAGGACTTAACTCAGCTGCCTCTTATACAGGCTGTCTATTCTGTTTTCAACTCTGAAGTCCTGCCTCTATCCTCCCTTTCATAATTTATGTATGTAGTTGTATTTGGTCATTTATATACAGAAGGAGATTGAACTCTCCAAGTCTGAATTTCATGCCCATTCCAGCACACTATTTTCTGGAATTTTCCCTTTGATCTCCATCAGAAGTTCTAAAAAGCAAGAAATTTTGATGTTACTTTCCATCCTGTCTTTTAGCCAGGTCTGCATGGAAGGGGACAAAAGTCAGATGCAACCTGAGATAGCAGAGTCAGAGCAGAAGAAACACAATGTGGATTTTATCCGATCAAGGAATGATATTTTCAGGGACCTTCAAGAGGATGAAAATCATAGGGCAAGATATGAGTAGGCATAACATGCTTGATTGTGAGTTCTGACCAATAGAAATGCTAAGCATCTTTGATTTAGATTGGAAACAGCAATAGATTTTTATCACCTAACGATGACTTATAAATGGGCTTGGCCTTGTGCTAGAGTTTAACTTAATTCTACAGAATCAGAGAATGAATCTGTAGCTCTAAAGTATGTCTTTTTCCATTTTAGATGGATGATTCTAGGGAGGTGCAGAGAGTTTTTTTTGAAGGGAGGAAGAACTGGGGAATGCATTGGAAGTTTACATTTTTGTGGTTTTCCACTAGGCAAAGAAATAAGGTATAAATAATGATGAAGCATAAAAATGACACATGATGAGGTGATGCTTAAATTCTCCAAGTAAATCCCTTTCTATCCCTTTCTCTTCCATCATTGGTCCTTTTTAAAACAAATGTCAATGAAAGTTCAGTGAAGTGTGAAGCAAAATGACATGCGTTGGATGGACAGTCACTTAGTGTTCAATTGATTCCCCAAACCTAAAAATGTCAGTTGTGCGTTTTAGATGTCAATATATTTTTACTGTTATAGAAGGCAGGAAGTATAAACCTAGATTTTTAGCTGTAGTGTTTAGCTATTATAATGCAATTATGGAGAGAATATTTGATATGCTTCTATATGAATTCACATGTGCTGTTTTTCAGCTCCTTTTAGCTCATTATCTAGGAGTAATAAGTTCAAGAGTAACTAATTTTATTGACTACTCTTAACATGTATCACATACCTTAAGGACAACATTTCAGTTATTTATCACATTGTGAAGTAGACTTCATTTTTATTCCTTTTGAGGTGAAGACATTTAGGTTAGATAAGTGAGGACCCATGGTAGGGGAATAGCAGACATTCACAGTCTGCACTACAGAAATTTAAAATACCAACTTTTATTCACCTTGTTGCTCTACTTCCTGCATCAGCTGTACACACTACTCACCTGGAGCTGAGGCTCTGAAAAGGAACAGAAAACAGATACTGTTGGGGTTGAGGGCAGAGGAAGAATTAGGATTCAGGAATGTCAGTGGTCACCTTGATTAACTGGATTAATGCTGGCACCATTCAGAGAAAGGCTCTATGGAAAGAATATGTGTTTACGTAATTGAAATTGGTTTTTATTGGTCATATTGATTTTGTACATCAGAATAGCATTGATATGATTATATTTTACAGTTTAGTATTCATTAAATGTAACAAAGTTTGAAACTTTTTAGGGAACTATTCCTTCAGTATAGAGTCTGATTTCTATGGCAATGACATTTTCCGAAAAGTTATGCTTTTGACCTATGCTCATCCAAACTCAAATTATTCCATAATGGTTTCATGTTCTTGCTAAGGTGTCCATATTTCTCCCTAAAGCACTAGCTAGTTATGCTCTTTCCTGATTGATGTCTTGACTTTTATCAACTAGACAAAGTGGGAAACAAGGTGGATTATAACAGGGTTCATCCTCTAACTAGCTGTGGCTTTCTAAGATACAAACCCTTACTGCTCAACACTGTCAAAATTTTGTGAGATTACTCACTTTGGAGAAACATGTTATTAATACTTACATGAAATGTCTTTGAACATGGAGAACTCCTTAACTTTTCTCTAGTTATGATTTTCTGGTGTTTGTACTTATAATTTCCCTCTGATCTGCTGAAATAAATACACAGAGGAATACACCAAGTCTGGAATGTTCTTCTCTACTTTATTGGCAAACAAGTTATTTTTAAAGTCCTATAAGGACCATCATCTGTATCATTTTATCTCTCAATTCTCCATCAGATTATAATTTCCTCCATTAATTATCTGTAGATTTTCTGTATGTAATCCTTGAGGGTTTCCCTTAAGTTTATAATTACTTCATTTTCATACATACATACGTACTCTTAACTCTGTCATTAGACTGTGACACATCAAGGGCCTGTGTTTTGGCTTTCCATTGTTAGCACCTCCCTAAATGTACTACCTGTAAGTTAGCTATCTGATGCGTAGGTTGCTATTTGTATATCTTCCTCTTAGCCCCCTGAATTGGCTACTCAAAACTTTCAGCAGTCTTCCTTTCTTCACTCAACCTGTTAGCTTCTATGTCTTTGTATTTAGACTTTGGTGGGTCCAATCAACATGATTTAGATTCTAGGTCCATTCTATCCTTCCCCACAGTAATTATAGTTATAACTAAAAGCAGTAATCACTAGAGAGTACAGTGTTATTTTAGCCTCACTATGGTAAGTATGGAAGGAACACTTGAATATTGATGCAACAATGCTATAAAAGAGCACCTGAACAGCAGGATGGATGAGGTGACTTTTGCTTGCTAAGAAGATTGTAGATGGAGATACATAAAAAGCATACTGACTACCAGGGTCCTGAGACCCATTGATCTGATACCCTCAAGTCAGTTGGCAATTCTTTAGAAGGGTCAACCTTCAGCAATATTAGTTTTCCCAGAATATAGTGCTTTATTCCTACTCATTTAATTACTATGCAGAGTAGATGTAACTGGGGTTCCTAGAACATTCATAAGTCAACCCAGAAATACTTTTAATAATTTTAAATTAATATTAGCATAAGCCAAGTGAAAGTTATAAGTGGGCCCATATAGTGCCTTATCATTTGTCCTGGGAAATTGATAAAGGGGAAATAATAAACTATTTTACCATGCCCTTCATGACTTCAGCTTAGACAACTTCTAGAGTGCTTCAGCTCTGGATCTCGTTGTTATAATTGTCTCTTTTTTCTTCTTTGATTCCTTCTATTTATCTTTTAACTCCTCCAGCTGCATTTATATATCTAGATGAAAATGCTCATTTCTCTTAGTTAATAATTTTCCCTTATCTGTTACCCTAAATCTGCTCATTCCTAGATCTTTTAAGGGCTTGTCTGATGGATTGCATTCTTCAAAAGGTTTATTAAATACTATAGTTTATATAGTAAATGTCCCCCAAAGGCCCTTGTGTTAAAAGGTTGGTCCCCAGGGTGTGCTATTTATGAGGTGGTGGAACCTTCAGAAGGTAGGGTCTAGTGAGAGGTCATTCAGAGTTCATATGTGAATGCATAGAGCAGTGGGAGTGAAGATGAAGCTGCAGTGGAGACCCCAGGAATGTAGAGGTGCCCCAAATATGCAATATTTGCAAGTTGAAGCTATAGACAGTGGGCAAAACCTGCCCAAGAGAGTGGCCATGTGGGCTACCCAAGAGCTAGGGAGTTCACCTACTACCACAGTATGCTTTGGAAGCTGGACGTGGAGTTTTAAGATTTAATGTTTATTCTGCTGGGTTTTGGTTGTGGTTTGAGCTGATGCCTTCTTACTACTTCCCTATTCCCTCCTTTTGAATAGAACTGCTTACCCTGTGCCTATGTCACCATTATGTTTTGGAGGTAGGTAACTTTTTTGTTTTTTTGACTTTTATAGGTGTTCACAGCTTGAGTCTTCTTGAGTCTCAGAGGAGGGCTTTGGAGTTGGACTTTTGAGTAAGGCTGGAGCAGTTGATACTTTGGAACTTTTGGGGTTGCACTGCATGCATCTTGAATTGTGACGTGGACATGAGACTTTGGGAGCCAGAAGTAGATGCTATGATTTAGATGTTAAATGTTCCCCAAAGCTCATGTATTAAAAGGCTTGGTTCCTAGGGTGGGGCTGTTGGGACATGATAGAACTTTTAGGAGGTAGGGTCTACTGAGAAGTACTTATGTTCTTGAGGACTTGCCCTCAAAGAAGATTGTGAGACTAGTCACTCCTTATTTATCCCTGTGCTTCTTGGTCAAGAGGTGAGTGATTGTTCTCTGTCACATGCTCTTACCATGATGTGCTAGCTTGCCCAGGTCCAAAACAACAAGGTCAATATATAATGGACTGGAACCTCCAACACTGTGAGTCAGATTATAAGATGATCACTTTACATTTTTTGTTAGAATGACAAATCTAATACCCCTGGCTGTTCCAATCACATTTGCAGCTACCTGTCTTTCTGGCTCCATTTGCCCAGCTCTATTTTCCATAGAAATGATCGCTAACTAACTAACTATACAATGGTGTATTGGCCAAGGGTCTTCCTGTATGTTTTCTGTTTCTTTGTTCCTACAGAAATTAATGTAGATGAACTTAAGAGGACAAAAATCAAAAACATTTTGGATGCTAGCTTTCATTGAATCCAAAATTGATAAACTGGGGGGTACTTCTGGCACATTCCCATATCAGTCAATTCACCTACCTGATAATACTTTGTTTTTTAAAAAATAATGGAATTCTTTCCTGTTTTAATATGATCATTTTCTAAATATTTGATTTAATTCCACTAAAGCATGTGCCATATTTGAAGCTGTTAAATTCCCACAAGCAACTCGATCTGTAAACCTAGCATGCAGCTCAACATAACTAATTTGATCACTGCTTACATTCCAGCCATGATACCGAATGCTGGGGTTCCAGGATAAATAGGACATATATCATATATGGTATCAGTCAATGAAAGGCAAGTCTTATATATATATATATGTATATATATATATATATATATATATATGTATATATATGTGTGTGTGTATGTGTGCTTCCACACATGTAAATATATTTATATTTTTACATGTACAATACATATAAATATATGTGTATGTATGTGATATAATAAAAAACTCTGAGTTTCCTTCTCTACTCAAACATTGTTCTTGGGTAACAACTTCAGGGTGTTTTGAGTATAGAAAGTATAATTTCATGTTATCCAGTTTTCTTATACAGCAAAGTAATATGGGAAATGTGTAATTAATTGCTTCCAGTAAAACCCTTGTTTTGGGAAGTGAATTTTAGGTTTAGCTATTTCTCTCTTTACTTAAAATGACATCTTGAAAGTTTGGTCACAGAAGTGACTTTTTTATTCAAAACAAAATTACAAGTTTCCTTTACCATGGTGCCAGTAACTCATGTCATCAGTGGGCTGGGATCCAGAGTCATTGTGAGTGAAATGCTATATTTCACAAGGGACTTCATTGATTCCTAACATGCTGCTTCTGAGCAGTCTCCTCTTCTGTGTTGGTGAAGTCTGCTTTAGTTCTTTTCTACTTCCAGCCATGCAATTTTATGTAATTATAAACACCGCCTACACTTCTGTTACTATGACACAAAATCTCAAGATCAAAGACAAGATGCATTTATATTGGCATGTTAACATTATTATTGAAAGCAAAAATATTTCTAATGTGATTCTTCTTACATACAAGCAAATAACTCCTTCCCCTTTTCATCCTATTTCACGCTCTGAACAAGTATTATTCAGTTTCTTTTTCATCTCCCAGGAATTCTGCACAGTTCTGTAAGACTGTTTAGCCATTATGAGAGAAATAAATATAGGTGACACTAAGAAAGCCCTTGAGGGTTTGTTTTCTGCAGTCCCTGCTAACTTGATTGCTTAAAAAGGCACATCCTCTCTTTATGGCTCCAAGTCTCTTAGGACGTAATATTTCTCTGTAGGACTCAATGAGGAGAGGTAAGAAGAGTGGCTCATGGCAGAGTTATCCTCTGCTATATCTGGAAAAGATTTTGGCTTGAGGGTCTTGTGATGTGGAGAAGAGACAGGGCCTGTAGTCTCACCAATATGGTACATTCTGTTCAATGGGAGAAGGAGCTTCTTAGTGTCCTACCTCAGAGGTGACTCAGATAGACCTAGGAGTTTTTGGGTTTAGAACTCAGAAATAAGACATGAGGTTTATGTCTTGGGTTAGGCACTTTAAGAGACATACAATACTCAATGCAATCATTTATGATAGACATGATTGTTTATATGTGGCATATACACTTGTGTGTGTGTGTATTGCATATGGCTCAAAGGACTAGAGATTTATAAAAATTAAAAAGAAGAACAAAACCTCACCCCAAACTATACAGTTATTAAATGATTGGGTCAGAACTCAATCTACCCAACCCCTGGCATTTTCCTCATCTATAATTCCTTGCTGCATTCTTGGACTTCACATATTATAGAACATTCTGGCCTCTCTGAGTACTGACAACAGTCTGCCTACTGTTTGATTAGAGTTAATAGTTTTTGAGCTAATATAATGTATTTCTATCATTTCTCTAGATACCACAAGAGAGGCAGTGATAGATCATGCTGTCTTTACCTTTAGAGAGCTTAGAATTTAAGGGAGAAGTTAAAAATGAGTGCATAAATAACAAGAATACCAGGAAGCATGCTGTAAATTTTCACCCAAGAAAATGAGAAACATCTTGGAAAGAAATAACATTTGATCTGGTTCAGGAAAATATGAACTGAATTCAGATCTGAGAAAATGAGGGTCTTAAGATTCCTGGAAGTGCTGAAATTATGAACCAAAACACAGGTAGGATGCTTCTAGGTGTAGTTTAGTAGTAGTGATTGATTTACTTTGGCTGGAATACATGACAAAGAAAAGAAGACATTGTTGCCAAACTTTAATGCAACTGTAAGGATCTGATAGTTTATCCTGTAGGTGACTTTGATTGTGGGAGTGATTTTCATCAGGAGAGTAATGTACTGAGAATGGTGGTTTTGGAATAGTACACTGAAAGCTTCAGGAGAGCAAATAAGAGAAAGAACATTGCTGATCTTGCTACTGTTTGTGGACTAGCACTTGTTGGCTCTTTTAGTACCTTTTCTGAGAGGTGTGTAAAGCAGCTGTATCTTTGTGCATAATGTGCAGAAGGAGAGGAAGGGGAGGAAAAGAAGGTTATCTGATGGTTTTTTGTTGTTCTTGCAGGGACACTGGCTACTTTCTGTGCTGTATGATTTGGTGGCTGCAGGAAAATTGCAGGGAAGATGGTGATAGGTGCACAGGGAGGACAAGAGGCAAGCTGTTTATAGGAAGTATCCATGAGCAATAGGAGGGACTGGGAGCTACTCTGGCAGTGTGGAAAGGGGTCCTTAATCTACTGCAATGACAGCAACCTGGATTTATGAAAACAAGAATGACATTGCCTTTGCTAGGGTTACTCCAGGACAAAACAACTTAAACACCCCAATCTAGGGTGGTATGTAAAACTAACATGGGGCATCACTGAAACTTATGTGCAGGGCCAGGAAAGATATCCCTGACTAGTGACTCTGAATAAAGGAAATGAGGGCACCTTTAGGCAGATATGTGGAATCAGAGACTTAAAGCAGGTAAAAAATAGGAACAAAGTCCTTGAGATAGACTGTGCTAAGTATGTCTAAAGAACAGCATGGAGTCTTGCACAGCTGCAGTAAGGAGATGAGCAAGAGAAGAGTTAAAGAATTATTGTGACCTTGAAGTGTGCACTTGAAGAACAGAGCAGCTATTAACAGATACCAGAAAGGCTGTAGGAGGAGCTGGTTTAGCAGTATTTTGAGAGCTCCCTTTTAGCATGTTTATCTTACAACTATTAAGTACTCTACGAGAGATAGGAGATAAATAATTTAAGGTGTATGTTTTGAATTAAAAAATTGCAGCTAGAAAGATAAAGTTGGTAACTATTAACAACTACATGTTATTCAAATTACCAGAAAAGAATGACTGACTAGAGTCTGGGTGTGGAGAGAAAACAGATGAGGTAGAACAAATAAAATCTGGGAAACTCTAATATTTGAAACTAGGGATAAAAAACAAACAAACAAAGGATACTGAGAGATATGTGGGTACTGAACCTAAAAATTGTGTGACCCCTGCAAACCCACAGAAGAAATTGATTCCAGGGAAAAGTGATGCTCAGTTCTGTAAAATTCTGCTGACAGGTTATATCAGGTAAGGATCCAACAATGGTTATAATTAGAGGTCAAAAAGTTAGCATAACCTGCATCTTAATAAAAAGGGGGTGTGGTGGCACACACCTGTTTTCCTAGTTATTCAGGTAGGATTGTAGTCCAAGACCAGCATTGTGTAAAAAAGTGTGAGACCCTACCCAAAAGGTAACTGTAGCACAATAAGGTCGGGGGCATGGCTCAAGTGGTAGAACACCTCTCTAGCAAGATGGAGGCCCAGAGTTCAAATCTCATACTGCCAAAAAAAGATCCAGCAATGACTATTCGATTTAGCAAAATGGTAATGATAGGTGATCTTAAGAAGGACAATTTCTATGGGGTGGTGGAGGCAAGGCTTCTATGGGGTGGTGGAGGCAAAGTATGATGAAAGTGGGTTCAAAACAGATCAAGAGGAAAGAAATTAAATGAATACGAGATGAGTAAGAGAGATGGAATGGCAGGTGGGCATGTGATTTTGATAACTAACGTGGGTCATCAGTGGATTAGGAAAGGAGGCAACATCACAGGTGAATAAAAGTGAAAAGGTGGCTGAATCAATAAATTGGAGATGGGGGGACTTGAAGAATTGCTATCTGTCATTGTCTTCTTGGGTTGCTATAAGACAATACCATAGAATCGTGGCTTACAAAACAGACACTTATTTCTCACAGTTCTGGATCAGGGTACTGACACAGTTCAAGTTCAGGGTAGTAAGCATTTTGAAATTTGGTTCTAGTGAGAGCCATCTTCCTAGCTTATAGATGGCTACCTTCCTGCTATGTCCTTAGATAGGAAGGGGGCAGGAAGGGGGAAAGAGAGGGAGAAAGACAGAGAGAGAGAGAGAGAGAGAGAGAGAGAGAGAGAGAACATATACACAATGTGCTATTCAGGCATTAAAAATAACGAAAGGCTATCTTTTGTGACAACATGGATCATATGTTAAGTGATGTAAGCCTATCACAGAAAAGACAATTAATACACGATCTCACTCATGTGGAATGTAAGAGACTGGATGGCATAGAAGCTGATGTGGAATGGTAGTTTGGCAGTTATCAGATGCTTGGGAGAGTAGGGGAGAGGGAAGAATGCAGAAAGGTTGACCAATGAATATGTTGTACAGTAGAGTGACTATAGATAACAATAGTTTACTCTGCATTTCAAAAACCTAGAAGAAAGAATTTTGAAAGTTTTTACCATGAAGAAATGTTAAGTGTAGAGTAGAGATGTTTAAGGTGACAAACATTATATACGTACACATGTATTAAACATCATGTGTTACCCCACTAATATTTATACTTTTTATGCTTTTATGTAATAGCTAAAATAATTTTATTTTAAAAATGGAGAATAAATAGAGTGAGTAATTGATATGTGGAATACATGTAATCAAGGTATTGATGAGATGGGACCAGGGTAATCAGAGACTGAGATATGGCTGAAGGAAGTTCTTTGATAAAAGAAATTCGAACAATTTTTAAGGTTGCTTAAAGGAAGACCAATGGGCATTTTGAATTGTGATAGGAAAGTTTTGGGGAAAAAGTGACAGTAGTCAGAAGCTAAACTCCTCTAGGGAAAGAGACATGGGTGACAACTGTGACAAAGAAGCCAAGTACCTGATTCTGGTGGAATAATTCAGAATTGTGATGGAAAAGAGAGGAAGAATGCTCTAGAAATGATAATGAGAAGCAAGAGGGTACACTCACTCCAATCTCAGACCTGTTTCATAGCATGAGTTAGAGACAAAGCAGCCACTGCTGGAGAGGGCTGGATGGGAATCACTGAGCTGGGGTGAGGGGAGGCCAGGCTTTAGTCAAGTCAGGATGATATTGAGGTTCAGATATAGAGTTGGTGATTGATCTAGTGTTTCAGGGCCCATGAGATGGAGTCAGGAAAGGCAGCTGATGGGGCCAGATGAGGATTGACACTCAGGAATGAAGAATGAGCTTGGAGTTATGGGTCTTTTGTGGTGACTGGGATAAGCAGGGAAGAAACACACAGTTAGATTGGTCCAATTGACTCAGGGCACAGAGTGGTGGAGATTCTGTGAGGGTCAAGGAATGGAGACAGCTTGACAGAAGCAGGAAGGGCTCTGAACTCCCACAGGACTTTCACATGGGATTGTCTCTTGTGCTCCTAGATGAGCTCCATGGTGGTCTGCAGGAATGGCCTTCTTCCAAGGAACTCCCCAATTCATTCAAAATGCTTTGCACATTCTAAGGATTTAATAAGTATTGTTGAGTGAGTTAAAAGAACCAAACATGGGAATGATATAAGCAAAATTCAAACCAACTGCAAGAATTAATCTCTACTGGGACATTAATCCGATAGTCTGATTTTTTTACATAGAAAGGGTATGAAAGGGGAAAGCAGAAGTAAGTTTTATGTGAAAGAACTATAGTGTAGAAGGTTGAAGTTTGTGTAACCAAGATATAGGTTTGTTATGTGTCCATTCCTCATCCCCTCCACCCCAGGGGGGTGTATTTTTTAAATATCTTTGTTTTTGACTCATCAAAACAGGTAAAAAATAACAGTTCTAGAAAAAGGATTGCCTGTCCAGCACAAGCTCTGAAAGACATGGATGAGGAAGGGCCAATTTCAGCAGTGCATGAATCTCTGTACCTCTTAACACTTTATCAACAAATGTTTCACTGTTTGGAATATTTCTGGTGAAACGAGGGTTTTTGTTGGTGTTGTCCTTTAGCTGATTTTGTTTGTTTGTTTCTAATGTCTTCATAGAAGCTCCTGTGTTTCTTCTTTTTTTTTTTTCAGGGTTTTAGCTCTCTTTACAATGAATTTCTATCAGTAGAATATCTGCTAGCAGAACATTTCTCTTGATGTTTGCCTGAGTCAGAGAGCAAATGAATACATACACAGACTAACTCTTCTCAGATAAGTACAGTAGACTTTAAAAGGCTTTATAAAGGATTGAGGATTAAATAATACAGTCTGCACTTTGCTATCCCTCATTGCAACTCCTCTGGCATATTTTCTAAAATGTTCCAGTGAGGTTAATTGTCTTGTCATGACCACAGAATGTCATTCAAAGGCAGATGTTGACCACTGAGCTGAAGAACAGAGGTTAATTTAAAGTTAGACTTTTCACAATGTGAGAGGGTGTAATTCCAGCCTTCTCTTTTGCTCCTTCTTCAATTCCCGATTCTCCTACATATACAACCTTCAGGAGGCACCATTTCTTGTCATATTTGTGTCAGCAGCTCCTGGAGAATAAGACTGAGAAAGAAGAGATGGCAATACACAGAGTGAGACTATAATTTATATTGTTATTTTTGATTCATGTACTTTATGACTTTCTTCTATTAAAGAAGCAAAATGTATGCTTGAAATATGTCAGGTAACAATCAGCTATACCTGTAATAAAATTTATTATTTAAAAGATTGCTAAGGTTGGTTTTCAGAATGAAATACAGGACATTTCCAAAAAAAGGTGACAAATTCAAAATTATTTTATTTTTGTAATGCGGAAAGCATTTGTGGTTTTCTGTTTTGGCTTCTTTTGACTAGATTTTCAAACAAACAACACACAAATTAAATTAATGCATCATGTTTACTATCAAATAACTCATGGAATTTGAGTGTTTACTTAAACATTAATGAATAGAAGCACAACCTGATTTGGAGTGGTTATTGCTTTGCTATGTCTGATTATTGTATTTACTATGAAAATTCATTGTGAGGATAATTGATTCTCTCCTAATCAAATATGTGTGTGTATCTGAACATACATATGCTTAGGACCAGAAATGTTACAATTCTTGGATTTTTTTTTTATTTTGACATAACTTGGGAATGGGATCCAAATCTCAACATATGTATGCTTCACATATACCTTCTATATGTACCCTGTAGGTAATTATATGTAATGTTTTGGGTAATTTTTAAACTTTCTTTTACAGTGTAGAATTTTCCACGTGTAGCATCATTTCTGAAAACAACTTGGATTTTGAAACACTTGGAATTTTTCAGATTAGTGAATGTTCATTCTGAATATGTATATACACATGTGTATACACATAAACATGTATATGTATATGTATATATGTGCCTATATAAATTTTATATATATTTGCATGTTCAGATATAGTCATATCTCTATATATGTATATATTCAAATCTTTAAGATGTTTCTGAAATTTTTCCATCGTTTTCTCATGTATTGTCACCCAGCTTAAAACTCATCCAGTAAACCAATGTAGAGAATTTTGACCTAGAAAGCTGAAACCATCTGGGTTCCAGTTTCAACTATTCAGTGACCTTGAAGAAAGGAAGTAATAACAGTGTGCTCCAGAGTCTTTATTTCTTTTAAAATATCGTGCAATTAATATTAACTGCCTCTCACAATGTGATTAATATTGCTGGCTTTTATGGAGAAAGGTGATATGTAAAAAAGAGGGATTGTGAAGAAAAAGTCTTGACATTTTGTGTTCCCAGAGCCTCCTGTGCCAAGGCTGAGGTTGTCCTGGGCACATGTGCATAATACTCAAGAGTTTGGGCGGGCTATGCCCCTGACCACATTTTCCACCTCTTGAAAACTGAATATCGGATGTCATTATGTGACCACTGCAGAAGCTGATAGTACTAGCCTAGCTTGATGAACACTACAATTTTCTAAATTCTCCCTCTCCATGTTTCCCTTGAGACCTGTAAATGGCCCAGTAATGTCTTTCAGTCATTTCCTAGGAGCCTGTGGAAATAATGTGGATGAAGGAGGGAGGCATGCAAGAGTTAGCTGGTCAGATTCTGAATCGTTCTCTTGCTTTTTATTGGAACTTGCCAGTTTCTGAGTTGACCAACAGCATCTCAGGTGTCCCATGAGACTTTCAGAAATGCTAAGATGTGAATTGTTCCCCACCATCTTTCCATTTACTGGACCAATATGATGAGCCAACAAAATGTAATAAAATATTAAAATCTGAACTATATGTGTGTATCAAAAGGTTCTAGCAGTCCCTCTATTGGACTCTCAAATACCATCCATCGTTTTTAATGCTCACCAATCCTGTGAATATAGATGCTGATATTGAACCTCAGAGGTGTTAAGTAACCTCAGTGACAGGTAACCCTGTAGTACTGGAAAAGCAGAAATAGCACACCAGCCTATGTGACTCTAGCATTATTCTCTTTCTATTATCAATAACATAATATTGCTGGCAAAAAATGAAGGAGCAAAGCAGTATTTCTTTTTTTCTTTTTGGGAGGATAGTACTGGGATTTTGAACTCAAGGCCGCATGCTTGCTAGGCAGGTGCTCTACCACTTGAGCCATGCCCTCAGCCCTTTTATGCTTTTGCTGTTTTTCAGATAGGGTCTTGTGCTCTTTGCCTGAGTTGGTCTGGATCAAGATCCTCCTGCCTATGACCCCTGCATATCTAGGATTACAGCATGCGCTACCCTCCCAGGTTTTTGCTGAGATGAAGTTTCACTAACCTTTTTCTAGGGATGGAATTGAACTGCTATCCTCTTAATCTCTGCCTCACAAACAGCTGGAATTTTAGGTATGCATCACCACTTCTAGAATAAAGGATTTATTTCCTGTGGTAATACTAATGGACTCAAGGAGGCTGTTATTGACAAGTCAATAATTCCATCTAACAACAACATTTCTGATCAAGGTACTTGAATTTCAAAAAAACTGAAACATTAATATCTTCTTGTGAGAGTCAACATCATACTAACCAATTCTTTACTTTTCCAGACATTATACATCACACAGTGTCAGTCAAATTCTAAAACATCCACATGCTTCAGAATGGAGCACTGTAGGCATAGCACAGAGAGCTCAGAACACTTACATGGATCCTTAGCTATATCCTTCCTTAGTCATCATGGTTTCTTTTCTAGAGAAGTTGAATGAATTCCCAGAAGTGAGAAAGCTCAAGGGTGCAGACAGTAAAAACCTGGGTCAATAGACAAGAAGAGTACAGAGTGCTGAATGTGAGAGCCTTGAAAATATGGGTTACATGTGGGAAATGATGAACTAATGACCTATGTCTGTAGGAACATGGCCGCTTTCCTAGTTACACAAGACCGGTGAAGATTTACCATATTTGTAAATGAGAATATGTATACCTAGTTTGTTGTTACTACTGATTGTAATTTAGCTGCAAAGTATTTCATGGCTCACGGTAAGTAGTAAATCTTGTTAGGAGAAGATATTTCCTCTATGTAATTCAAAGTTTACTGGACATTTACTAGGTATTAATAGCTGTAGAAAGCATCCCTTATTACTTGACCTTGAGATGCTTTCATTCTCTACAAGGGTAACTACTCCAGGTAAAGCAACGTGGTATCTCCTGTAGCCATGAATGCTCTGTACTTCATGCTGCCCTTAGGTGTCACAGGCAGACTTACCACCATGGCCATTTTCAGCTTTATAAAGGGCTTGACTTGTATAGTGTTTGTTCTTTCTTCTTGCTCTTGTACTTTAATAATTTGTACCCCTGAGTCAGCTTAATGTCACTCTGATTGTTTCATAATTAAAGTTTACTGACAAGGATTGGATAGAACATTTTTTACCATGGCTTCCTAGAAAAGCAACTGCACTCTCATAGTAACTCTTACTGAAATCTAATAATTAACTGCTTAATTATGGCTTGTGAAAGCATACCATAATTCTTTAAAGAAATGTTTGCAATATTAAAATACAGCAATTATGAGGAAACAAATAGGCACAGAAAATTGTACAGCAATTCCAATACAGCTAAATGTATTAGTATTAAAACTATACTTTAATTTGTGCTTCATATAATTCAGTTTTCTGCATTTTCCTTCCAGATTTGAAATCTACAGCCCACTTTGACATTTTATATTTCTAGTTAAATCCCTTTTCATGCTCAAGTAATACTTTGATCTATAGGTCCTTGCATTCATAGAGAAAAAAAGGAAATTTCCTACTTATAAGTTATTTATGAAAGGGTAATTCTTTGTCCTTAAAATCTTTGTGCTCTTGGAAAGTCACATAGCAAAAATAGAAAAAAATCATCCTAATACATAAGGCCACTTTTTCCTTGTGTGAATGATGCATGGCTGCTCATTTTCCTATTATTTTCTCTTCTTTAGTATTTATCTTTCCTTCTGTTTGTCCTCTTTTCTGTTCCTTATAGAAACGATTTATTCCTTACAATTAAGAACTTTGAGCCCATTTGAAGCAAATCTTTGGCATACTAATTAAATATAAGTTTTCAAACAGGCTCAAGTTTCTCTGTTCTAATTGGACTGCTACTATTTTCTACCCCACCATTTGAATGCAGTGTCACAAAAATAATAATCTCTGGTCATATAAGGATATGTTTTATAAGAAAACCTGAGTTGTCAGTATAAACAGCACTTAGCTCAAGTGAAGAATTTAAACGAAATCCATCTTTGGCTTGAGCAACATGTTACGGATGAAGCAGGAGATACTTCTTCCTGGTAAGGCAAATTGTGAGAGATCACTAGAAGGGAATTGCTGAGTGTTTGAAACCTGTGACAACAGATCAGGCCATGTAAAACTCCACTTACGGTTTCTCTTAATAGTGGAATTTAGATGTATAAAAATACAATGAACAATAGTATGAGATATATATTCAAATCAAATAGGACGGGTTAGATAAAATGGATAAGAAATGCAAATTACAGGAGGAGAAGGTGCAACAGACGAGGCCAGATTTGGTTTTGAATGGCAAAGTCTGACTCTGTGATCCAACCATCAGAAGAGATGCTGTCAGAAAACATAATGTCTGAGTCATGATTCAGCTAACAAGCATGTTGAGTGTTGTTCTGATGTCTTTTATTGATTTTTCATCTCACTGTAATTCATTTTTCATACCTGCAAAAATCATGCAGTCTACTTGGAAAAATATCTAATGTACATAAGATGATTGAGGAAACTTGGTTAAGTTACTTAATCTCTCTGAGCATCTTTGCCTTGACTGTAAATTAATGCATGACAACACCTAACTTTGCTGTAGGGAGTGGACTCATAATGTCTTTATCCATATAGCATGAATTCTTCCATGCACTACTTTATTTGATATAGAAACTTGTTGGGTCTGGAGACCTAAGGCAAATGAGTGAGAATCCCATCCCTCCCCATGGAGAGCACTGTGATTCCTGCATCCTGAAGAGGAGACACCAGGTCTGATAGATCTGCCACAGGGCTGATTAGCAAAATGGTCTCAAGATTGTTTCCCCTCCCCTAATAAGGGGCAAACAGACCAGTTCATCTAAGAAAGCCTGCAAATCCATGGCCAATGAAAAGAGCCCATCTAACCCTTACCCAAACCCAGAGTTAAAACATCCATAAAAACCCCAGCCTTCACGTAAGCAGGGAGACACTGGTTTCTGGGCTCCGCTGCACTGTTCTAGCTGTAACCTTTCCTACTTTCTAACAAATCCTGCTTCATATACCTGCTTTGGCTCATCAATCAGCTGCCTTACAAGTCAGTTTTCTGGCCTGTAAAGGCAAGGACCCTTAACACTGGCCCACAACACTTCAACCAGCATTTAACAAGCTGGTGTAAAATAGTCCTTGAAATCTGCATTAATTCTGCCTAACAGAGACAATTTAGAGGGACCCAGCTCTCTCTGGGGCACTGGGGCAGGACTTAAGCATTGTTAGAACACTGTTAAATTCTCATAAATCACCACTAATATTAATGATAAATCTTTATTAGAATTACTTCTTTTGACATATATTTTTTTCCCTCTAAATAAGGGAAGATGTTGGGGACCAGAGAGATTTGGCTCATTTATTGACTGCTCCTAGAACTTTCTCTGGTGCCCTGGCAGCTTGAGTTTGATTATCAGCCAAGCAGCCAATAGGACAGTCTTCATGCCAGCACTGGCTGCTTTGTATACTCCATAGACACCTTGAGAAAGCTACAGGGCAACTACAGCTGCTTGCTGTCAAAGTATAACTCCAGTTCCAGAATGCATTGTCCAAGCTACAGCTGTCTCAAACTGCTTGTGACAGATTTTTTCTTTTTGCCATCACAAGCTTTAGTGAACTCTAGATGGCCTTCCATCAGCTTTTACCCAGACCAGAGAGAAGGCATCTTCCTTGATGGCCCAGCAGAAGGCCTATGATTTGTGTTATCTTTGCTTACTAGTTTTCTCTACTAAGTCCACTAGTACTATCTTTAAGAACAACTGTGAGCTGACTCACTATACATACTCATGGTTTGCATGTACAACTTTTTACTGTTCACTTAATGTACATATGTTTATACATTAAAATATCAATGCTCACTTTTCTCTGAATGTCACAAGGCCAGGCTCAGTTTGCAAGAAGAAAACCATTAAACACAGCATACAAAAGATCTGGTTTCCTTAGCAACTAGAAACTCTTCCAGTATTCCCTCAATTCAGCTTACATGTCTGTACACTTTTTTCTTTTCTTTTTTAAGTGAGAATGCAGTTTTAGAATAATGCTTGCCAGAAGTGGATAATAGCCCAAATCAGAAGGCCATTTACATGGGCAATTGGGATGTTATTACATTTTCTATTCCATGTTTTTAAATAGCCATTTAAATACTTAATGATTAGTTTGTACTTATCTTTTATTATTTTTAGTAATTTTATGAATTTTGAGAAAAAACTTTATGTGTATCTAGAATTTGTCTAATGATCAAAATGACATTATGGTTCTGATTAATAAAACAACTATTGTCACAATTTAAAAGTACTTAATTATCTATGTGCTTAGAGATATGTGTATAATCTCTATGTAGCATAGCAAATGTTCCCTAAAATTCTGGTTAGCATTTAAAATGTCTTCTATTTGGGGAAAATTAGAGACAAGCCAAGGTGATGGGGGGATGTTGGTCTAGCAGACACAAAAAAAATGTTTGGAATGCCTTTGTTTAAGGTAGGCACCAAGACTTATACCAAAGTAAAAAATAAAGTCTCTGTTTACTGAGTACAATATACTAAGCCTTAGTTCTTGGCTAGACTCTTTTCTTTTGGTAAGACAATAAACACTGAAGACTTAGTTATAATCCTTCTGGTAACATGTTTAATGAGGTATGGAGGAAATGACAGAGATCTTAACGATGGCTTATAGTATCTATCCTGCTTTGTCGTCATTGCTACAAATTCCCCTTCTCTTCTTATTCCTTCTTGCCAGGTACAAGAGACCACTCCAGTGAACTGGGTAAGAGGGAGCACCTTGGCATCATACTATCTTGTGTACTAACTTATAGCAAGTTATCCTGAGAAAACTATATAAACATCCAATAGACAAAAGTCTATACTTTGGTCAAGTCTGTTTTCAGAATCTTTCAGGGCAGTAAATGCCTTTGAAGCAAGAAGCTTGTACCTTACATACAAAGCCACGAACACTAAAAAGAGAACACATGAAGAATTAAAACCTTTTCCTTAATCACAATTTTTTTAAAGAAGAAAACTTGGAGACTAACATCATAATCTACTACATATTGTTAATATGTGTTCTTAATGGTTTGTTGTGCTCAATCTTCATGGTTTAAGTCATTTTTAACCTATTACTTATTACATCACAGGGACCTTTCTATTTGTCATTGCTGTAGATTGAACATAAGAGTAGGCACATCATTAAGGAACTGCATGCCTCAGGATGGGCAAAGAATTAGGTAGATCCTCGTCAGGAATTAGTTAGCTAGGCTTTGTATTCTCCGGATGTTTTGACACAAGGTGTGTGTGTAAGTAAGTATGGTCATGTTTGAGAGACTGAGCTAGCATGTGGGAATTGATATGCATAATAAAGACAAGCATCAAGTGCAAGTTTCTTATCAATGTGAAATTGATACTCTGCACTTCCTTGAATTCCATTTGAGTCACATGAATAGCATTTCAAGGACTGTGTGATTGGCCTTGACATTGAGTTGGAATAGATAGGCCTAAAAGAATGAGCACATCCTGAGTTGAAGATTTTAAAACAATTTTACAGTCACATAAGAGGGTAATATTAACTATCTTCACTAAAAGAATTAACTTTTTTGGTTATCTGAGACAATAAATCTTTTCTAAGATGAATGATGGCAAATATGACATAAACCTTCCTGAGCAATATCCAAGTGTGGGAAGAGCTCCTGATAGATAAATATCATATATAAGTATCTCATGTGCATGAAATCACCTCTATATACATGTGCACTTGTTTTAGCCTGGTCTTGATTATGACTTACTTATATTTCTTTTCCAAATTCTCTTGATGATTAGGAATCCTTGATGCAGCATTTAGAATACTGTTCCAAGGCTGGAGTAAGAATTTGGTTTGAAAATCCATGCAGACACAATCTTAAAGTTGAATTCTATACATAACTTAAGTTTTCCTTTAACTGTTTAGAATATGTGACAGCTGTTATGACTTGCATGGAATCCTTGGCTTGTCCTTCAATGGTTCCATAGGGACATCACGAGTCTCTGAAGTGTTTGTTCCTGTGCCAGACTGTTGCAGTCCCTTGGTGACACGATCTTCATAATTGGTCCAGCTAGTGTTTTCCTGTGTATTTTCAAATCATAGCTCAAATGCCACATATTCTATGTGTCTTCCTTGAGTTGATCAACCATCTTTGTTACTCAATTCCTTGTATTTCTTGACCATTTATGTTCCATTGTTCTGTGAATGATGTTAAGAATGCTTTATTATAGGCTTTATTTGTGTAACCTATCTGTCCCACTTGTTTGTAAGATTCTAGGGTTTAGGACATAGACTACTTCTATGTTTCCAGCTCTGGGTATTGGGCAAGTGATCAAGGAGAGTCAGTTCATCTGGTACATACGATGGGCTGAATAGCATACTCTTCAATCCCTCAAATTCATATGTTAAAACCCTAATCTCTAGTAGTTCACTGTGACTATTTGCAGACAGGTTCTTTAAAGACGTCATTAAAGCTGAATGAGGCACTGGTAGATTAAATTCTGATTTGACTGGTGTCCATCTAAGAGGAAGAGATCAGGACACAGACACATGCAGGGGGAAGGCTATGTGAGACATAGAAGATGGCCAACTGCAATCCAAGAATAGAGGTATCAGAATGAGACCAGTCTTGTCCTATCAATACTTGACCTCAGACTGCTAGCCTCATAGCAGCAAGGAAGTAGAGCCTTGTTTAAGCAGCCGAGTCTGTAGTACCTTGTGTGGCAGCATCAGCAAATGAGCACAGAGCATGTTTACACCATTTCTACACTTGGAGTACTATCAGATTTTTTCTCAAAAGTATTCAAGGCACCTGCAATACATAACAACCTCCTTTTATTCCAAAGGCTTTTGTTCACTGTGTTCATACATTTCCTCACAAAACTTGTAAGCATTCTAGGTCTGTTTTTGTAGCTTACCTCTCTGTCTATCACTTTAGTATTTGCCAGTTAAAAATGGCCAAGCTGGACATGCCATTTTTAAGGAAACACTGTGTTTCAGCAATGCTGTATTATAATCTCCTACTTCTTACTGTTGAAGATACTGCATAGGAAGAACATATATTTGTGCTTGTGTGTGTGGGTGTGTGTGTGTGTGTACTTGTGTTCAGGAGGATGAGTGTCTATTCCTATGCAATTTCATTGCCAACTGGTATAGGAGCAATTTTGCTGCTAATTGTTGTGGGTTTTTTTGATAATTTTTTACATTATATTTAACCTTTAATATTTGTCATGTTGCATCTTTGGGCTGCTGTTAAATTCCTTATTGCCCTGAGCATCTCATTGCTATGGATATATTTTTTAAAAATATAACATTTTCTTAATAGCTAACAGATTGAAAGCAATGTTGTAAGTGCAACCTGAATGCTCAATAACACTACATTTTTAGGAGCTGTGTTATGTTCCTTTTCTGTCTTCCTGCTATTAAATGTACAGGACACAACAAGGAACAAATCCTACCAATGTGTTCTTAAAAAAAGCAGCTTTGAGCATGAAACATCACAAGCAAAATGAGTTTGGAAATCTTAGCACAACATCTGTTCAGAGACTTTTCCTTCTGAAGGAGGAAAAAAGAGAAATAAATATATACTATAGGCATATTTAAAAAAAAATCAAAGAAAACTGTTGTGTGCAAAAGGCATAAAAGGATCTCCAAGACAAAAAATACATGAAATTATATACTTCCCCAAAGGCAAATTCACATTTTGTTATGTTCTGTCTATTGAGTGGTTATACAGGTGGCAACAGAAATTTGGGGTGATTCGTAATACTTTTTTTTTGTTCCCCTGTCCTCAATAAGCATCAATTACCATTGAGCAAATGCCTTTCTCCAAATACATTTGAGCAGTCATATATTTTCATTATTCTGCACTTTGTTTCAATGACCCGACTGTAGATAAAATGCCATGTGTGTGCCTGCTGTGATATTCATTGAGGAAACTGCACCTGTTCAGAGAACGTTTCTTCTTATTATAAACATTTGGCAAACATTGAGGCCATGGCCACAGAAGGCAATTGTTTTAAAATTAATACTGGGTCATTTGCCTTCACTGTTATTCTCAGTGTTTCATAGTCCTCACATATACATGGTGCTTTGAAGCAACACAAGTCCATGAGAAGGTTGGTTTAGAAGCTGAGCTACCTCACAGGGTCCAGGACACTAGCATGTTCCTTCCTCATGCTCACAGTTACTTCAGGTTGCCATTGCAATTTTTTCCTAAATTTTCTTGAGACAAGGGAGCAGAACTTGTCTTAGGGTTTTGTTAAATCCTTTTATTCTCTCACTGCTTTTCCTCCACCATTTCCTTCCCTTACTCTGAAGTCGGGGGACAAGGTGAAAGCAAGAGGAAAGTACTGCTGACTTCTCCTTTTGAAATGAACCTACAGAAGAATAGAAGTAAATGAACATGGCAAAGATGGAATAGCCAGGTAAAAGTTGGATCTATAGCCTCAATATCTACTGAATGTATCTGTAGATACATCTAGATTGTTCCCATCACTTTATCAAGTGCCTCACCAACAGCAGCACTCTCAAATCTGCTATCTCTGTTCCTTCAATGTAGCTCCACTTTTATCAGAATTATCTCCCTGAAACAGGTATCCAAATATTTTCCTTTAATTAAGACCTTGAAAGCTTCCCGTATTTGATATATTGTAAGAACCTTTGTACATGCCACAATGTATCGCTCAAGACAACAATAAAAAAAGAAAAAGGGAAATAAAGTTTAGAATTATATGAAATTAGAGTTTAATTAAATTTTCTTAACTTCTCTAGTAGTTAAATCATTTAAAAGATTCTTTTCAAAATTAAAAATTAACAAAATCATTTGACAAAATTGCTTGATGCCATTTTAAAATAAATTTCTGGAAAATCAAAAAGGAAAAGAGAGGTTTGTGAGCTTTTGAGTCAGTTTGGACTTGACTTTGAATCCCAATTCTTCTGTATACTGGTTCAGGTCACATCCCTGATCTTTAGACTTCTCAACTGCAAAATGGGCAAAATCGTCTCACTCATGGTTTGTGAGAATTAAAATGCAGCTAAAACAGGTCAGCAAGATTTAGTAACTATAGTATATATTAGTAAAGTTCTTCTCATAATTATTTCCCATATTGGTCTATACTGTCTACTTCTAACCTTCTTAGAATTATATAATTTTATTTCTTAAGAACAAATACTATAGTTTGGCTTGGAAATGTTGATAAGGGTCCATGTGTTAAAAACTTGGTCCCCTAGTTGGTCTTACTGGGAGATGAAAAGAAGTGTTAAGAGGTGGGGCTTGATGGGAGGTCTTTGTTCTTTAGGGAGTGCCCTGGAAGGAGATTGTGGGGCCTTGATCTCTTCCTCTTCTTCACTTCTCTGATATAAGGTAAGATTTTGCTATATCATATACTCCTGCCATCAAGTGCTTCCTTGTCCAAATCAATGGGGCCAACCAATCCTGGACAGAAACCTACAAAACTGAGAACCAAAACAAACCTCCTTTTATAGTATTTCTTACAGTGAGAGAAAATTCATTAACACAACAAATAATATCATAGCTCACTAAAAGAAATATTTTTGCTAAATGTTGATTTTTTTTTCTTCCAATTCTCCCACCAGGTGCCATCTCTTCCTTACCCACACATTCAACTCCTGAATCTCCACTTTTCATTGAGGAAATGAGATGATGAAAACGATACAAGGAACATAAGTGATTGGAAAATAGAAGTTTCACTGTAGTAGGAAACTTTTCTCTTTCCACCCATATTTCCCCTATGCAAAGATTTTTATGTCTTTGCTCCCATTCCCTGGAAGAATTGATTGACTGTGAGCCATTTCTTTTCCTCTATGCTTTTCCCAAGTGGACCTCCAGGCTCTGCCCTAGCACAATGTATAAAGGTCAAATCCAGGAAGTTAGCATTTCCTTCTCAGTTTGACTTTGATTTCCAGGAAAGCTGACCTTGCCCAGGTCATAAGAAAAAAAATCCATATGTCACTAAATCCAGTGGGCATTTCTTGGTCTTTGTGTTACCTGACTTCCCAGAAGCCTTGACATAACTCTTTGAAATGTTCTTTTAACTGTTTCCATAACATCAAATTATCTTGAATTGCTTTTGCTTTTCTGTTTATATGTTTTTAAATTTTTAATTGACAGATAATAATTATATGCAGCTATGGGGTACCACATATTGTATATATAATTGAACTCAAGCCAATTAATTTATCTGCCACCTCATTTTTTTGTGATATACCCTTTTAACAATATCAAAATACATAATACATATTTATTATCTATAGCTTCAATACTCTGCAATACATGACAAAAACTTATTCCTCCTATCCAAGTGAAACTTTGTTCTCTTTGACGCATTGCTTTGAACTTCTATCTACCTAGTTAGTTGTCCTTTCTCCTGCTCCTTTATCTTGCTTTCCACCTGTGATTCTGTGGGGTCCTCTTGCCTATTCTTTTCTGTAAATACTGGCCTCATTTATTCCTATGAATTTTCACACATATATTAACTATGACTTTCATATATTTATATATGGAAGTCTGCCTTATTTTCAGATTTATTGCATGCAGTTTTGACCAAGTGTGATAAAAAAATTAAATCGAAAGAAATTTCAAAACAAAAATTTTAAATTCTTGCTTGTGTATCTTGCAACTCAGTTGATGCAGAGAAGCTCTCAGTCAGTCCTGCGTGATTGTGAGAGGTGTTTAAATCATTGTGTGATCTTCTGAGTGTTTTCCTGTCCTTAATTGTGTGAAATATGTGTCTAAGAAGCAAATGGTGCCCAAAAATCAAGGTAAAAGTTATGGTAATCCTCCCAAGTCCACAAATGCATATAATGTGCTTATTTTAAGTAATAGAGTGAAAAATTTTAGATTTGTTAAAAGGTGGCATTTCTTTAGTAGAAGTTGGGTAATGTTATAGGAGAAATGAGCCAAGCATTCAAAGCATAGTGCAGAGCTCCTTGCATCCTGAGTGTTCAGTTTTTTCTCAGTGGCAGACTCCTCAGATCCATATACCTATGGATACCAAAGGTCTAGCATATTTATCTCCTGTCCAGATCTAGCCTCAAATGTATGTTACATCTAACTATTAATCTAAGAACCAGCTCTTAAAAGCATAGTGGGAATTCCAACCTGATATCTCCAAAGTGATTCTTAGTTTTCACCATCCTCCCCGAGATTCCTGTTTTTTTCCTTCACTTAGGTCAAAGTTACCATCATCTACAATGGTTTACCAAGATAAAAAAATCAGATATCATTCTATATTTATTTCTATAAGTCAATGTGCCACATTCAATTCCTCACTAAATTTTATCATTTCTTTCTTCAAAATAGGTACATACTAATATACATCTTCTATCACCACTGTCACCATGCTGGTCCTGTCTCCATCATCTTTTGCCTTCATCACTAGTCTGTGTGCAGTTTACTCTTGTTCTTCCTATCTAATGCATTCTTAACATAGCACATGATCTAGTATTTTAAAAATATATAAATTACACTGCAGACCATTATCCTCCCTTGAAGCCTTTATCTTCAGAATAAAACTCTTTAGTTCTATGACATGAAAAGCCAATATGACCCTGTTTATCTCTCCACCATATTCTTTGCTCTCTTCCCCTTTAACTTGCTGTAGATACATACCTCGTGTCCTTCTTTCCGTTTTTCCTGCTGGACACATTCCTCCCCCCGAGAGATAGCTTTTGTTGTGTTGTTCTTGGGCAGCGTAGACTTCTCTGTGATTCCACCTTGAGTTTCTCTTCACCTTTCATAATTCAGTTCCAATGCAGTTTTCTCAGAAAAAGACTTTTCTCTCATCACTTTGTCCAAATTTGATTTCTTCCCAAATAACCATGACATTTCTCTACATATTTCCTTTGTAGCTCTTAGCAAGTGAAATTTTATAATTTCATCATTATCTGTCTCTCCCCACTAAAGTGTAACCTCTCTAAAAGGACAGGGTTCATCAGTATTTCATTTTTGCCTGTCCTCCAGCTCCTGGAATTATTTCTCAGTAAAACCTTAAGCATTGGCCATATGCTAAGTGAGGGTCCCTCAGAGACACCCAGGTCTTTATCCCTGGCATCTATGAATATGTTGGCCTACATGGCAGGAGGGACTTTGCAGATGTGGTTACAGTTCTGGACTTTGAAATGTGGGAATTATCCTGATACATTTGGGTGTACACAGTGTAAAATCAGGAGCTTTTATAAGAAAGAGCCAGGAAAACTAAAGGCAGGGGAGGGAATGTGAAGACAAAAGCAGAGCAAGAAAGGAGTTGAAATGATAAAGCAAAGGTCGAAGAGAAGTGGAACCGTGAGTCAAGGAATGAGGGTTGCCTTTAAAGCTGGAGAAGGCAAGGAAATGGACTCTGTTCCAAAACCTGCAGAGGAAACACAGCCCTACCTACACTGTGGCCTTAGCTCACTGGATCTGCTGGCTTCTGGAACCATAGGATAACTGATTTGCTTTTTTATTTTGTTAGAGTGGCATAATTTTTAACTTAACCTTTTAGCCAATCTAATAAATACTCATCGAATGAATGTGTTGTGTGTATTGAACATGCAAAGAGTGGTTACCAGCTTCAGGAAGCTTATATTGTTGTCTTTATTGCTTTTTATGTCTCAAGCATAAGGATTAGGAATGCCCTTAAAACTCTAGAAAACATCTCAATCAGGGCATGATTTTTGCTACAATTTTCTGTTCCCACGTTCATTTTTAAAATTTATTTTTAAAATGATTTATAAAAACATAAATTTGAGCATATTAGTGGGGTAAAATATAATGTTTGATACACGTGTCTACTGCAAAATGTTGAAATCAGATTAAATATATTTATCTCCTCATTTATGTTTTCTTTATGGTAAACACTTTCAAAATACTTTCTTCTAGACTTTTGAAATGTAGAGTATGTTATTGTTATCTATAGTTGCTTTACTGCAACATCACTCCAGAACTTCTTGCTCCTGTTTAACTATGACTTCATACCCAGTGATCACCCCACCCTATTCTTCCAGGTCTCTGGCAACCACTACTTTACACTCATCGTCTGTGGTATCAATCTTTTTAGAATCCACATAAGTATGGTCATTTAAAATCATTTCAAGGTGCCTATTATCAAAGAACTCTGTGTGGTAGAGATGAGGGTGAAGAAATTGCCATCAAGGAACATGTTCTCAAGGTCTATGCCATATAAAACATAGGCACTAACCACATGTAGCTATTTAAACTTATATTGTTAAATGATAATTCAGTTCTTTATTACAATAGCCACATTTCCACTGCTCAGTAGCCAGATGTGGTAGGTGGCTACCAACCAGATGATGCAGACATGAAACTTTTCCATCATTACAAGAAATTCTTCCAACACTGATGTAGAGGGAAGAAACAGGTTGTTGAGGGACGTTTTCATGGGTTTCACATGTTTCTGCACATCTTGTGATCAAAAGCAGTATCCTTTCCGGGGTATCTGTACAGCAAATGCCTATAATGTCTCCCTCCATGGCAGAGATCAGTTTGTTTGCTATTCATTATAGTAAATATGATCAATTCCTCTTTCAAAAAAGTCAGAAAAGGTCTTTTCAGCCCATTGTAAAAGATTTGGATTCTGTGACAGCTTTACCGTGTCCTTCTTCATGGCCTTCATGGGGTTTAGAGGAGGCAAAAGGAACATACATGAGCATAGAGCTCATACTGCTTGTGGTGCCATGATCAAGAAAATCCTTAGTCCTTGACCCAGGAGTTTTGCATCTTTTGCCAGCATTAATGAAACTGTGGCAGGCAATCTACTAACTTGCCAGACTCTTTAGTTTGTCAAATAGCTTTTGAAAAGCAATTTCAAAAAATTACAGAAACATTATCTTCATTGACAAAATATTTATTTTGGGGTTGTTTCCGAAAGACATATTTAAGTTAGTTATAATATGTGATTTGCAAAAGCTACCCAATATTCTCCTTTCCCTTTTCCTCCAAACCCCATATGCACTCTTTCCAGGAAGGCATGTCAACCTATATTGTCACATATTTAGGAATATGTGTCAAAAAAGGTAAAAAATCTACTTTGGAAACATAGCTGCAGTATACAGTAACTAAATAGCAACAGAGTGAAAAGATTTCTCATAGACTTTTCTCTTGGTTTTGCATTGATATCCTTAGAAGGCTCAGTCCTACATCTTGTCACACATTTAATATGGGAGCCCAATAAGGCTCTCTATATTTAATGATATCAAGTAAATAGATTTATTTTATATAATACATGAACACATATACATATACATATAAATAGTATTTCTGTCTTTCAGATAATTTTGAAAGCATAATTGAATTTTATGTATTTTTAAAATGTGCTTTCAAATTACAGTTGTTTTATAACAATTTTCATTGGTAACTGAATTGTGGCTTTCATTGTAAGAGTCAAAGAAAACTTTTGTATATAGCCAAAGTCAAACAGAAGCCTGGAATGACCTTCATGAATATAGCTCTTCTTGCTGACCATTTCTTTGGAAGAGATTGTACTGCAGCATGCACATCCTTTTTCCTGATGGATGATGAAAGCTAAGGTTCAGAATGTCCTCATCTTCTCAGGTTGTAGCTCAAAAACCTGTTTCTGCCTGCAACTCCCTAGCCTTCTATAAGCTTGTTATTGACTCCTATTAGCATCTATTCAAGTTAGATTTGCCTTTATGTCATAAAATATACAAACAAACATAAACATGATAAAATGGCTCATGCAGGATAGACATCCCTTTCTTCCCATGGGTAGATAGTATGGTTGTTCCACAACCCACAGAGACTCAGGCTATTTGCCTTCATATTCACTCTGCTTTGTCTTACTGCCACAAAGTTACCTTCCAGAACTATAGTCACCATGGTCCCATTCTAGAGTGTCAGCAGAGGGGAAGTGGCTCTCTCAAAGGACTCTTGGACTAAAATAAAAGTAACATATGATTTAGCTATTTACTACTCCTGGGTATATGCGAGAAAATGAATGGAACTGGATATCATTATGTTAAGCAAATTAAGCCAGACTCAGAGGGACATATGGCATATTTTCTCTCATATTCAAAATCTAGATTTAAAAAATACATAAAAGTAGAAGGGAGGACTTTTTGGAAGAGGCAGAGGAGCAGAAGGAGAAGGGAGGAGGGATAAGAGAGTCAAGGGGTGAATATGATCAAAGTATTTTATATACATGTGTGAAAATGTCATAATGAAACTCATTATTTTGTGTAATCAAAATGCATTAATAAAAAAAGATATTCTTTTGTTATTCTCACACAATACTTGCTTGTACTCCATCCACCAAAGACTGGTCCCATGCTGCTATAGCTACAAATAAGCCTGGGATATAATTATTCAGAGTGTTATGTATCCAGCTAAATACTGGAATCTGTTACTCAATGAGAAAATGGTATCTCAGCTATATATTGCTACTTAATTTTCACATTAACATGCTTGATAAGAACTAGTTTTCACATGAATACTACCATCTCCAAATAGCTATAAGCTTTCTCTTTTGTGTGTGTGTGGGACTAAGGTTTGAACTCAGGGCCTCATGCTTGCTAAGCAAGTGCTTTACCAACTGAGTCACACTCCAGACCTTTTTTGCAATCGTTCTTTGTTGGACAGGATCTTGCATTAACTTACCTCAGGGCCTGCCTTGGACAGGAATTTGCCTGATGTCCCCTCCCCCACAAGGAGTTGGGATTCCTGGCCTTTGGCACTGTGTAAATTTCTTATAGGAAGAAATAGTGCTGTATTTATTCTACTTCACAGCACCTAGCAGCATGCTACTGTGTAGTCCGTCCTCAATCAACATATGCTGGTTTTAAAAATATTTGTTGAATAGCCTTACTTTTTATATTGTCTTGAGTAAACTATATAATTACCAAGACAAAAGGCTGGGAGTGTGCTTTTATTGTGCAAGCCTTTATTTAAAACATGTCAACCTCAAATGATTTACTATATACTTAAAATGAATTTTGAGTTTAGACATAGAATATATATTAATCAATTCCTTAATTAATTGACTCATTCATTCATAAAATATTTATCAAACATTTTTACTTGTAAGGCATTGTGGCAGGCATTTGGTATATAAAGATGAATAAGCTATAACCTCAGCTTTTAAAGATCTCACAATATGTTGGTCACCTATTGTGTGCATGTGTATCATTTCATGCTCTTTACTTGTGCATTTCGTGCAGGGTTTTAATATCTTTCCATTTGTTTATGAGTAATTTTCTTTTGTGATATTTTCCTGTGATTGCTACCATTGAAAAATTAATGTATCCAATGAGCACAAAGAGAAAAAGAGGATTAATACATTTGTAAACATGGATAGAGAGTGATTACAAAGTAAAGATTTTAAAAGATTTCTTTACCCCATAATTTCTTCTGTTAGGTTGCTGAATTTCTTTTTGTCATCACATAAGATTTCTCCCTACAGATATTCTTTAAAATTTAATATAGTCTGTTTCAGGTGCCATAGCCTACAGACACCAGTGTAGATGGTTATTAGAAGAAAGAAACTCTAAGGACTAGATAAATGACTGTCCTGTTGGCGGTCTTGGCGAGACCTGTTAACTCTACAGATAGGAAAGCAAAGCAAGCATGTGTCAGTTAAGGTATCTACCACATCACTGATATTTTTAAGGGGTTCAATTTTCTGGGATATGAGAAAAACATGTAAAAAAACAGGTTGATACCTTTCATGCCTTCAGCAGTAATTTTAAAAGAGCACAATGACTTCCAGGTAGGTTTAAAATCTGGAGATAGCATATTCCATAATTTAGAAATATTGCTCTGACCAATGTACCCAAGGACATGTGAGGCTACCATCTCAGAGGGGAATCCATAATAGAACAGGTCTCTGCAGCAAGAGTCTCTGCGGTCTTGCCACTGGAGGAGTCGACATGGACACTATGGTATTAGAGGTATCTATGATGGACAACTGCATTATAAGGTTGATATCAAGTTTCAAATATGAGGATTGCCATACAGATCTCAGATTTATGGAATTAAGATCCTACATTTCTCAGTGGAAAATTATGTACCCTTCAAAGCTTCTTGTATGCTACTAGGTCCTGGTAGATGTGAGACAACTAATCATGTGACATCCAGTGAACAAATATCCAGAGGTGCCCATTATGAGTTGGGTTCTGTGAAACCCACCAAGTCATAATACCATGCAGGTCCAACAGAAAATCATAGTAAAGTTGAAGCAATATATTTTGGATTGTGCCCAAATCATACTAGAAGTGACAATTAAGATGCATAAGCAGAGATGTCAGGATGTCAGGAGGCCCATTTGGACTTTTCTGACTATGCACCATAAGGGTCTCCTGGTGAGGGATTTTGGGTGTGGCCTGTGGCTTTGCAGATGAAGCTCTTTGAAGACTGGCAGATCCTGTGGGCTAATGGAGACTTTAGAGACCTCCAGAGAACACTCTTTTGCCATTTGTGTAACTTCTTTTTAAAACAGCTATTTGAGATTCCAAGATAGCGACTAGAGGGAGGAAGCAGAAAGCCTGCTTCCTAAAGTAAAATCTTGGAGAGACACTGGAGATACACCTTGCAGGAAAAACCACCAAGAAGAGGTAAAACTCTAACACCACCACACCTCCAGCCCGTGCATAGCATCTCCACTCCACATTAAACAGAGAAACCAGGAGGGCTCTCACGCCACCAGATGCCAGTGCCAAGATGGCTTGGGAAGAAACGGACCACAAGGTGAGCTAAGCGGCACGTGGTACTCCCACAGACATCCCTGGGCCGGATCAGCATAGCCCCCTGGACAGACTGACCCCCACACAGGGAAAAAAGAGAAAAAAACAAATGGAATAATAAACAACAACAATAAAAAGACATGTAGCAAAGAGGGCAGGGTGACCTGAATGCCGAAGAGGGGGAAGGGGAAATCCCTCACGGAACTGTAAACAAATAAGCCTGCTGGAGAAGGCAGGAGCAGTGGCACCTGCCCAGCAATCAGGAGTAGGGAAAGCTTGTAAAAGTGGTGGTGGGAGGAAAACTCCACAGGAGAAGGGGGAAGACCAACTTCCCATATGAACTATAAATATACACACAAGTCTGAGAAAGCTGGAGCAGTGTCAACTCCCCCAGTGAGCTTGGAAAGGGGAAAGCTTGAAGCAGTGGTGGTGGTGCCCAGAAGAACTCTAAGTAAACAAAGCCTGAAGGGCCAGGTGACTGTTAAGCTCATCCCTGAGAGCTGCATAAATAAAGCCTCCAGCAACAGCAGAATGACAGCAGTGGGCAGGTGAGTCACAGCCTCAGATAGACATTCACAGAACTGTCTCCAGACTCTTTTTTTCCTCTTCCTTTGATGAAACAACAACCGAACTACAGCTGTATGCTGAAAAACTTACTGAAACTGTATTGCATTTGAACCTGGGACAGGTTGTTGTGTTTTTTTTTTTTTTTTTTGCTTTTATTCCTTTTCATGAGACAATGACAGAACTACTTCTCAGACACCATCTCCAGAATTGGGGGCTGAGGGATTAACACCAAAATTATTAAGACTGGAACTTTATTGCATGTGAACTTGAAGATTTTTAAAAATTATTTTATTTTATGCTGTTTTTTAATTTTTAATTTTATTTATTTATTTATTTATTTTTATCCTCTGTCTCTCTAATGCCTGTTTAGCTTACTGTTGATAAGTACACTATCTCTTCCTGTTTATATCTTTGACACAGTTTTTTTTACTTGTTTGTTTTTCCCTTTACCTTCTTTGCTTTCCCTCTCCTCTCACTCTCCATTCTAAATATCACCACTGTTATTACAAGCTAGAAAATACTTAATTGCACCCAGTACAGGGACAGTAACAATACCAAGGGCAATGATGAGAAGACAGAAAAAACAGGTAAACCAGTGTCCCCACAGCAAAAAATTAGTACAGGAACCAGAAGGAAATGAAGAAAACAGATACTCAGATCCAGACTCCAACAAAAAAAAGATAAACTATGCCAAAGAACCCAATCTACAAGAATAATTTAAAAGAAGACATACTACAGGTATTCAATGAGAATTTTATAGAGATGATACTGGATATGGTCAACCAAAATGTACAGAAGACACTCAAGAAATTCCAAGACAACAAAAATACAGAATTTGAGAAAGCACAAGAAGAAATAAAAGAAACCATAGAAGCACTGTATAAACACCAAAGTGAAACAAAGAACATGATTAATAAAGAGATAAATGAACTCAGGGCAAAAGTAGACAACATTAAAGAGGAAGAAACTCAGGATATGAAAAACCTCAGAAAAAAGAACGAAACAGAAATGCAAAACAAAATGGAAGGCCAATCCAGCAGAATAGAATAAGCAGAAGACAGAATCTCAGAACTTGAAGATGAAATGGTAATTAAAGGAAAAACCAAAGAACTATTAGTTAAACAATTCAAGACCTGTGAAAAGAAAATGCAAGAACTCCTGACACCATCAAAAGACCAAACCTGAAATCATGGGCATTGAAGAAGGAGAAGAGGTGCCAGCAAAGGGAATGCGTAATAAATTCAACAAAATAATTACAGAAACGTCCCCAAATCTAGAAAAATCTATTCCCATACAGATGAAAGAGGCCTCCAGAACACCAAACAGACCAGACCAAAATAGAACTACCCCATGGCATATCATCATTAAAACAACAAATACAGAGACTTGAGAAGAATATTGAAGGCTGTAAGAGAGAAAAAATAAATAACATACAAAGGTAAACCCATCAAAATCACAGTAGACTTCTCAACAGAAACATTAAAAGCAAGAAGAGCGTGGGGTGAGATCTTCTGGGCACTGAATGAAAATAACTTCAACTCCAGGATACTCTACCCAGCAAAGCTATCATTCAAAATAGATGGAGCAATAAAAGTCTTCCATGATAAGCAGAAACTAAAACCGTATGTGACCACAAAGCCACCACTACAAAAGATTCTTCAAGGGATTCTGCACACAGAAAGTGTAACCCAACATAACCATGAAAGGACAGGCAGCACCAAACCACAGGAAAAGAAAAAGCAAGAAAGTAGAGAGTAACTTCAACTTAGGTACACACAATCAAACCTTCCAACAACTAGGACAGCTAAATGACAGGAATCACCACATACCTATCAGTACTAACACTTAATATTAATGGACTTAATTAACCCATCAAAAGACACCTGTTTGATGAACTGGATTAAAAAGGAAGATCCAACAATTTGTTGCTTACAGGAGACCCATCTGACCGACAGAAATAAGCATAGGCTTAGGATGAAAGGCTAGAAGAAGATTTACCAAGCCAATGGCCCCTGAAAACAGGCAGGAGTATCAATACTTATCTCTGACAAAGTAGACTTCAAACCTACATTGATCAAACGAAATAAAGAAGGACATTCCATACTAATAAAAGGGGAAGTAGACCAAAAGGAAATAACAATTATCAACCTATATGCACCCAATGTCAATGCACCCAATTTCATCAAACATTCCCTGAAGGACCTAAAAGCATATATTAAGTCCAACATAGTGGTTGTGGGAGACTTTAACACCCCATTATCATCAATAGATAGGTCATCCAAACAAAAAAATCAATAAAGAAATTCTAGATCTAAAATATACCATAGATCAAATGGACCTAGTTGATGTCTACAGAACATTTCATCCAACTTCTACACAATATACATTCTTCTCAGCAATCCAAGGAACCAAAATAGATCATATCCTAGAACACAAAGGGAGCCTCAGCAAATATAAGAAAATAGAAATTATGTCATGTATTCTATCTGATCACAATGCAATAAAACTAAAAATCAACAACAAAAATAAAGACAAAAAACATGCAAACAGCTGGAAACTGAATAACTCATGGCTTAATGATAAATGGGTCATTGATGAAATAAAAAAGGAAATTAAAAAGTTCTTGGAAGTCAATGAAAATGAAAACACAACCTATTGGAACCTATAGGACACAGCAAAGGCAGTCCTGAGAGGAAAGTTTATAGCCATGAGTACATATATTAAAAAAGACTGAAAGATCCCAAATCAATGATACATCTCAAACTCCCAGAAAAACAAGAACAAGCAAATCCCAAAACAAATAGAAGGAGAGAAATAATAAAAATAAGAGCTGAAATCAATGAAATAGAAACCAAAAAAACCATACAAAGAATTAATGAAACAAAAAGTTAGTTCTTTGAAAAAATAAACAAGATTGACAGACCTCTGGGAACCTGACTAAAATGAGGAGAGAAAAAACCCAAATTAGTAGAATCAGGAATGCAAAAGGGGAGATAACAACAAACAGCATGGAAGTCCAGGAAATCATCAGAGACTACTTTCAGAATCTATATTCCCTCTAAAATCAGGAACCAGACAAGGATGCCCACTATCTCCACTCCAATTCAACATAGTACTGAAATTCTTAGCCAGAGCAATTAGGCAAGAAGAAGGAATAAAAGGAATACAAATAGGTAAACAAACTGTCAAAATATCCCTATTTGCAGATGACATGGTCCTATAACTTAAAGACCCAAACAACTCTACTCAAAAACTTCCAGACATCATCAATAGCTATAGCAAGGTAGCAGGATATAAAATCAACATAGAAAAATCATTAGCATTTCTATACACTAACAATGAACAAACTGAGGAAGAATATTTGAAAACAATTCCATTTACAATAGCCTCAAAAAAAAATATCAAATATCTAGGTGTAAACCTAACAGAAGATGTGAAAGACCTCTATAGGGAAAACTATACACTTCTGAAGAAAGAGATTGAGGAAGACTATAGAAAGTGGAGAGATCTCCCATGCTCATGGATTGGTAGAATCAACATAGTAAAAATGTCTATACTCCCAAAAGTAGTTTACATGTTTAATGCAATTCCCATCAAAATCCCAATGATATTCATCAAAGAGACTGAAAAATCTACCGTTAAATTTATATGGAAACACAAGAGGCCATGAATAGCCAAGGCAATACTCAGTCAAAAGAACAATGCTGGAGGTATCACAATACCTGACTTCAAACGATATTGCAAAGCAATAACAATAAAAACAGCATGGTACTGGCACAAAAACAGACATGAAGACCAGTGGAACAGAATAGAGGACCCAGACATGAAGCCACACAACTATAATCAACTTGTCTTTGACAAAGGTGCTAAAAATATGTCATGGAGAAAAGACAGCCTCTTCAACAAAAAGTGCTGGGAAAACTGGTTAGCAGTCTGCAAAAAACTGAAACTAGATCCATGTTTATCATGCTATACCAGTATTAACTCAAAATTGAACAAGGACCTTAATATCAACCCCAAACTAAAGTTGGCACAAGAAAGAGTAGGAAATAGTCTGGAATTAATAGGTATAGGCAAAAACTTTCTGAGTGGAACCCAGCACCTCAGCAACTAAGAGATAGCATAGATAAATGGCACTTCATAAAACTAAAAAGCTTTTGCTCAACAAAAGAAATGGTCGCTAAACTGAAGAGACTACCCACAAAGTGGGAGAAAATATTTGCCAGCTACACAGCTATATATTCTGATAATCAGAATATATAGGGAACTCAAAAAACTAAATTCTCCCAAAATTAATGAATCAATAAAGAAATGGGCAAGTAAAAGAAGGAATGCAAATGGCCAAAAAAAAAACACATGAAAAAATGCTCACCATCCCTAGCAATAAAGGAAATGCAAATTAAAACCACACTAAATTCCACCTCACCCCTGTTAGAATAGCCATCATTAGCAACACCACTAACAGGTGTTGGCGAGGATGCGGGGGAAAAAGGAACCCTGTTATACTGCTGGTGGGAATGTAAACTAGTACAACCATTCTGGAAAAAAATTTGGAGGCTTCTTAAAAATCTAAACATAGATCTACCATATGATCCAGCAATACCACTCTTGGGGTTATACCCAAAAGACTGTGACACAGGACTCCAGAGGCACCTGTACACCCATGTTTATTGCAGCACTATTCATAATAGCCAAGTTATGGAAACAGCCAAGATGCCCCACCACTGATGAATGGATTAAGAAAATGTGGTATCTATACACAATGGAATTTTATGCAGCCATGAAGAAAACAAAATGTTATCATTTGCTGGTAAATGGGTGGAACTGGAGAACATCATTCTGAGTGAGGTTAGTCTCATAGACCAAAAATCATATGTTCTCCATCATATGCGGACATTAGATCAAGGGCAAACACAACAAAGGGACTGAACTTTGATCACATGATAAAGCGAGAGCACACAAGGGAGGGGTGAGGATAGGTAAGACATCCAAAAAACTAGCTAGCATTTGTTGCCCTTAATGCAGAGAAACTAAAGCAGATACCTTAAAAGCAACTGAGGCCAATGGGAGAAGGGGACCAGGAACTAGAGAAAAGGTGAGATCAAGAAGAATTAACCTAGAAGGTAACACACACGCACAGGAAATCAATGTGAGTCAACTCCCTGTATAGCTATCCTTATCTCAACCAGCAAAAACCCTTGTTCCTTCCTATTACTGCTTATCCTCTCTCTTCAACAAAATTAGAGATAAGGGCAGAATAGTTTCTGCTGGGTAGCGAGGGGTTAGGGGGGTAAGGGAGGGAGCTGGGGGATAAGGGAGGTGGTAGGAGGAATGGGGGAGAAATGACCCAGACAATGTATGCACATATGAATAAAATAAAAAAATTTTTAAAAATTACCTAACAAATTGAAACTTTAAAAAAAGAAGATGCATATGCAAAGATTCTAGTCCTTCATACCATCAGCCCCTATTGCACAGGTATAACTCACACCTGTTGCTGCAGGAAGAATCTCCTATTACCATCAAACTGGAGAGGAAAAAGGATTATATTGTTCATGTACAGAATAGTGTTGTAAATTGATACAAACCAGAAATGAACTACTTCACTATACTCCCTTGTCTGCAGTGGTCCCCAAAAACTGCAAGGAGGGAAAATACTCTGAATAGGGAAAACTTTGTGAGGATTCCTTGAGCATCCATATTGTGTAGAACAGCAAGCCCAAAGTTAATCTATATAGACTTGGAAGAAATGATGAAATTCTTGTCTAAATGTTCTTGGGCCTTACAGGATCAAGAGTGATATATCAAGGACAAGGACATCCTGTGAAGACATTTGCATTTATTTAAAGAAGAGAATATGAAGGTCTTATGAGCACATGTTTAATGCCCACCAGTGTTCATTAGTCACAGAAGAAGTGTTAACACAGACAGAAAGAACTGACCACATATGTGAAATAGCTCTAATATCAACCACTCTAGTGATGGCACAAATGGTAAGCAAAAGATTAACCATTATGACAGAAAAAAGGATTACAAGGGTCAAATAGCATGATCTTTCTGTCACCAAGGATCCTCTAGTTAGTATTTTGCTGAATATCTGGTTGGTTCAAATTAGAGGTGAAAACTATGAACTGATAGGGCACTATTCTTGAGAAGAACAATCAGCAATTTGTGGCAGGTTGATACAGACTATATCTCTTGTAGTGTGGAAGAGGCAGCAATTAACATTAAATGGAACCAAAATATACTTCAGGTGTGTGCTTATCTCCTCTTTTTTCAGAGTCTGAGTCAGTACCATTCTCAGAATTTGATTTACTGACACAGGATTGTGTTTAATATTATATTGAACCAAAGATGAAATTTGTAACAAAGAATACACAGCAGAGGGCATATGCACTCATCCTGTTACATATCCTGTTTGGGTTCCAAAATAGATTTTTGAAGATAAACATTCCCTGCGATAATTGTATGTTATCCTCCATAACAGAGCATACAACCTAGATTAGTATCAATTGTATGATTCTGTGTCCTTGTTGTGAAGACTACACACATTGTCTGACCACCAAAGATAGGACTAGGATTAGATCTGCTTCTCATTGCTCCTAGTGACCCACTAGGGGAATTTGTAAGTTTCAGCTCTAAACCTCCAGGCTTTGTAGAATAAAAAGTGTATATTGTGGAGTAAAACAGGTTCTTACTAAATTTTAGGTGATGGTGGTTTGAACTCAGGGCTTTGTGCTTAGTAGTTATGTACTCTACTGCTTGAGCCAAGCCCACAATCCTTCTTTGTTTTAGGTTAATTTTCCAATAAGGTTTGTGTTTAGGCCCAGAGCCTGCTTCAGACCACAGTTGTCCTACATATGGCCATCCATGTAACTGGCACCACACGTACATACCAACACACCTGGGTTGTTTATTGGGATTGGGTCTTTCTAACATTTTGCTCAGGCTAATTTTGAACAGTGATCCTCTTCTGGCTCCTGAATAGCTGGGATTATAGACATGAGCTACTGGGCCCAGTCCTTTGAGGGATCAGAAGAAAAGAAAAGGATTTATCATCTTTAGAAGGTAGAGACTCTCATGGTTAAAAGTAGATAGAGCTTCTATTATATAATATAGACAGAAGGAAAAAATTTGATATTCAAGTATATTGAATCATCTGTTGGGAATACCATTCCTGATGGAAAAAACTTCCTCCCTTGATAAGGGTGTGGGTGACCAGTGACATGAAACCCTGAGGCATAAGGGTCTGGCCATGTCTACCAGGTCAGCTATGCTAGTTAAGGATGAGGGCGAATTTAGAAAAGAACATAGAGAAGGAAGAGATGACTATGACCATCAGCAGCAGGTTCTGCAGTTATTCCTCTGTCCTTTCTCAGACAAATCTAATCTTGGTTGAGATATTCCCTGACAAGCTCAACAACATATTTAGAATGCAAGTAGCAGTGCAAGGAGTGGACGGTAGTGGGTGATGCAGTGCCCTGCCCAGATCACCCCCCCAGAACTAAGGCACTCAATCCCCCTGCAGCCAAGAGTGGTGTCCACTCCACTGAAAGCTCAAAGCCGAGTTCCTCACAAAGTCTTGCTTCAGCAAGTAGGGAGCTGGCTCCTCTAAGTTTATGTTCCTTTTCCATGAGAAGCCTCTGTCCAAGGACTGGCCAATAAGAAGAATCTAGTTCTGGGTTCTTTTTTCAATGGTTAACAACCACGGGCTCTTTCCCAGTTCTGAAACTACTCACGAAACCAGTTGAGGGCTTTATTGTAACTTAATCACTCTTCCATTTCTCTTTCTGCCTAGCTCTGTTTTTTCCCTCTTTCATAGCTGCTACTGTTAAGAGCATCACTTAAAAAAAATCCTCCATGTAAATCTCTGTTTCAGAGTCCGATCTTGGGGAATCCTCATGATAGTACTTTGTGATCTCTGAGTGTTTGTTGTTGTTGTTTAATTTCTCTATAACCTTATTATTATTTATATTTAATCTCATAACTCATAATACTTCATTATTCTATTTTAAAGTATGTAACTTTGCTGCAAATTAAGCCCATAAAATGCATATTCTTCTATAATTTATGTCTTTGGTTCCATTGTACATTTTTGATTCAATACTTCCCCTTAGCTCACTGGCTAATCTTCTGGGAAATATTTTATCTGATTTGTGCTCTTCTGAAGAAACCTAACTTGGAATAGTACCATTATATTATCTCTTAGGATTATCTATTATTTTCTAATAAATGTGGGATTCATATTCCTTCAATTTTATCCTAGGAAGCAGATTTTTAAAATTCATTCAGGGGTGTTACTCTTCTGCTTCAGTACAGGTTTCATTAAATACATAAATCAAAAGTGTCTTTTTTATAGGATAGAGCAAGTCAGGATCCAAGTAAGTAACTCAAATATTACTTTTGGCATGGCTGACAGGCTATCTATCCATTGTCTTCCACATATCATAATGGCTTCGTCTATACTTCAGTTTTATAAACACTACTTTTTTCTGACACACCGAGGTTCAAACTCAGGGCCTTGTGCTTACTACTCTACCATTTGTGCCACACCTGAAGCCCTTTGTGCTTCGGTTATTGTTGAGATAGATCCTTGTGTATCTGTTGGGGCTAGCCTGGACCACTATCTTCTTATTCATGCTTCCTGCATAGCTGGGATGACAGATGTGTACCACCATGTCCAGGTTTTTTATTGGTTGAGATGGGGGTCTCATGAGTTTTTTTTCTGGGCTGGCATAAAACAGTGATCCTCCCAATGTCTATTACCTGAGTAGCTAGGATTGCAGGCATTTGCCACCATGCCTGATTTCACATCACCTTTTTAATGTGTCCATCTATCCATGCAATTAAGATCTGTTGAGCATCTTGTTGTGTAAATGCAAGGTTACCCATGACCACCAAACAAGGATTGCTGCTAATAACTAAGTTTATTAGCTGTGGTAACCTCCAAGGAATGATCTCTCACATTTGTTACTCAGGGACATGTTCATGCCAGCAGCCTAAGCATGCACAAAGACACCATAAGAGAGAGGACATAACCCCAGCTTCACATGTGTGTGTGATCTGAAAGGTGTGTGTGGATTTATGGGGGCTTTTATAACAAAGTATCATATACTACATGGCTGAAACAACAAAACTTCAGTTTTTTTATAGTTCTAGAGACTAAAAGTCCTGGGTCAAGGTGTCCTTTGACTTGCAGATGACTGTCTTCATACAATTTTTCCTCCATGTTTGTCTGTGTGCTAATCTCCTTTTCATAAGGACACTAGTCAATATGGGATTTAGGTACACTCTCATGGCCTCATTTGAACATCAGGCTTCCTGAGACACTAGGGGATAGAACTTTGACATGTGAATTTTGAGAGGGGAAATAATTTTACCTATGACAAGGGTGGAGGAAACTCTTATTCTGAGTAAGGAAATGGAACAAAGGCCCTTTATGCTTAGCATAGTGCTGGGGAAAAGTATAATAAGGACCAAGATTTGCAGACTGAGATCAGCATACTGTCACCTAAGGCCTGTGGTGTTTTTGAAAACCTAGGTGAATGGCTTGCTCCTGGGCTTCAGGTAGAAGAAAAGAAAGACCTACTGACAGCTAAAATCATGTATCACCTCTTCCCCTGCTTCACTGTTGCTGAGGATTAACAGCGAATATGCAGAGAATGCCTTGTTTTATGAAGCTTATACTCTAGCAGGGGAGCAGAACCTATGTAAAAACAAGAAAACTGCTAAATTTATACAGTTTTTTTTTTAGCTAGTTTATGTTTTTTCCCTGCCCCCTCTCTTACCCCTCCTAAATTTATATAGTAACAAGGGCTCTGTGGTAATGTAACAGAGGGTATTTGAATGAGTTTTATTTTACTACCAGACAATCAGGGGAAGATTTTCTGAGAACTTCATAAAAAGCAAGAGTAATTAATGGAAGAAGAATTATGTACTCACTTATGCTTAATTTAATTCATTTTTCTGCATATTAAAAATAATTTGGGATATCTTTAAAATGTATGATGTGAAATGTGCATACCTATATAGTATATGTGCAATCTAAATCACGTCGTATGTATATATGATACGTGTAGCTAGGTATGTATGATGTATATGTGATGTGTACCCCAAATTTTTATAACCTTTTTGCATCTATGCCCTTTGCAATGTCATGTTGTAGCCTTTCTCTTAAGAAGTGATTTCTATTTTTCCTATGCTTGAATTTAGGTATTTATTGTGATTTATTTTACCAATAGAATGCTGCAAAACTGATTGTTACAGTTTGGATCTGGAGTATCCCCCAAAGCCGCATTGAAGGCGTGGTCCATAGCTGGTGGTGTTATTGGGAGGTGGTAGGAGGCAGAGCCTAATTAGAGGGAATAGATCACTGGGGGCATTCCTAGAAGGGTGTATCTTGTCTCTGGACTTTCTTCCCCTCTTTCTGCTTCCTGTCTGCCATGAGCTGAGCCACTTAGCTCTACTGCATGCTCCCCACCATGATGTTTTGCTTTACCCCAGGTCCAGAAACAAGAGAGTCAACTGACCATGGACTGAAACTTCTGAAAGTGGGAGCCATAATAAATCTTTCCACCTTTAAGCTGATTTTCTCAATGAAAAGTTGATTAACACACTGAAGAAGCAGTTCTAAGGTTTGGCCTCAAAAGTCTTTGTACAATTCTGCATTCTCTCTTGGCACCTAGTTGTTGTCATAGGAATAAACCTGGCCTATCACTGCATTGAGCAACCAAATGTCAGATACATGTCTAAAGTGCCCTGAATCAGCCAGAAACCACAACCTTCCAAATGACCTAAGATGCAGGTGTGTACTTAGCTGGGATCACCCAATTATGTCCTAGAGCAGATGAATCACCTGTTGACCAATAGTCTTTTGAGAAGAACTAAATGTTTATTGCTTTAAGCCATTGAGTTCTGGGATAGTTTGCTATGGAGCAGTAGCTAATTGATATATATGATAAACACTTGAGAAATGAAAGTAGAAGTAGATATAAATAAGCTAAATTCAGGAGAACATAATTCATAGCATCCAAATTAAGTGCATTTGTTGGAGGCAGGCCAAACACTTGATTCTGAGTATTTTAACAATCAATAAGGGGACAGAGACATTAATTATATGATACATAGAAGATAGAAATGAGCCAATTATAACTATGTCTTTGATATATTCAATAAATCCTGGTGAAATTATGCCCCATTGGAAAGTAAGGAACAAATGAGGTGAATAGCAGCTTCCTTGGGGTTTAATTTTTTTTTTTTTGCAGAGCTGGGGTTTGAATTCAAGGCCTTGTGTTTGCTAGGCAGGTGTTCTATCACTTTAGCCATTCCACCAGTCCTGGATTTTAACTTTTTTCAGAAAGGTTTAGACTACTGCATCATTTCTGCTACCTTACCCTTTTACTTATCATTTTTGCTACATATTATCTTTTTTTGATTTTCCTTATTTTTCCATCCACTTACTATCACTGGCAAATGGCCAAAGAGCATAGAAAGGCAAGATCAGCATTGTAAGATATTTGGTCAGGATTAATTGGAATGATTCTAATTATAATTTCTACTTTTTTCAAAATATCTTTAGATACATGACATTTTTTACTACACATCATCTAAAATGCCTCAATAATTAATGAACTTTCTTATTTCACAAGTTTATCTGATATACTATTAATTAGAATTAATAGACAATGATTCATCAGTGGATGCATACACCAAAAGAAGTACTTGTGGTATAACTTAATTATCTATTGTTGAGTTTAGAAATATATCAACAGCACTTTTTTTTTAAATCTTTGGGTACATGACAACATGTACAACTTTGCTTCATTTGTCTCCCAAAGACTTGTTATCAAATTTTAACCTTGAAAAACTTACTGTATTTCAGCTTTTCCAGCCAGCTCTTCACTCTAAATTAAAAAATATAAGCTCACTAAATGTCAGTACCGGCCATAACGAGACAGGATAGAGCAGTCAGAGAGGCAGTTGCCAGAGCATGAAGACAAATCAGCATCCTAGTTCCACTAATATGAAGGCTTATTGGCTATGTGGATGTCTTCATTCCAGTGTATCTGAGCTCAGTGGATTAAGGTGCCAATACAGTTAGAGGACAGAGAAGGCAACTGGTCAAAAATGTAATACATACTAATTTAAAATAAATTTCAGTGACATGGAAGATTTCTGGAGCTCCACCACGGAAGGGTGACTTGAATAAAACACTGGAAACAAAAGCATATAAGTTAAGCAGTATGAAATTGTGCCTTCTTTTCTGAGACATATTTTAAAGAAGTTATTTATTATTAATATTCTGTAAAAACAGTGAAAAAGTCTTTGGTTGAGTAGCCGAAAGGAAGTGTTTAAACCCTTAGCTCTTTTCTGCTGTACAGATGTATGTTACTCTTTCTTAGAATTGCAGTTTTAGAGAAGGCATGCAGAAGGAATGCTATGTTAAATGATAGTCAATGAAATGTTGAGACTTAGGGCATAGCTCAGTGGCAGGGCACTTACTTATGGCATACATAAGACCCTGGGTTCAATCACCCTCACTATAAAAAATACTATAGATCCACGTTGCTTGATCTGAATTCCAGTTCAAGTTGAACCACCATGCTGTGAGATGATTAAAACAAGTCCACAGGGAGAGACCATCTAGAGAGGTCACATTGATGTTACTTCTGCTCTACTCTATTATTCAAGACAATCACAATGTTCTTACCAGGTTCAAGAGTTGAGGACTAAAGCAGATACCTTAAAAGCAACTGAGGCCAATAGGAAAAGGGGACCAGGAACTAGAAAAAAGGTTAGATCAAAAAGAATTAACCTAGAAGGTAAAACACATGCACAGGAAATCAATGTGAGTCAACTCCCTGTATAGCTATCCTTATCTCAACCAGCAAAAACACTTGTTCCTTCCTATTATTGCTTATACTCTCTCTTCAACAAAATTAGAGATAAGGGCAAAATAGTTTCTGCCGGATATCGAGGGGGTGGGGGGGGGAGGGAAGGCGTGGAGTTGGTGGTAAGGGAAGGGGTGGGGGCGGGGGGAGAAATGACTCAAGCATTGTATGCACATATGAATAATGAAACAATAAAAATTAAAAAAAAAGAGTTGAGGACTATCTTTCACCTTGGTGGAAGAAAAGTCAAGTTCACATTGCTGGGAGTGACTGTGGGACAGCAGACATTGTTGCCAATTTTGAAAGAGTCAACCTGCCGCAGGAGGCAACAAGAAAGAGGGGCTGAGTCAAAAAGGGCTGTATTTGTTTATCTTAAATAACAACAATATAAACAGTTTGGAAAAGAGTCTGTTAAAATGGAAAATTTGAATATGCAAGAGGGAAAAAATGGTCAGTAATATAAAGTTCTTGCAAAGGTGGAAAGGGTTGTGATCCAACACGGGCATGGAAGGATTCATTCATTACAACTCCCTTACTACACCAGGAGGTGGGAAGTACAGGATGTTGAGGCAGATTGGCCTGGGATATTGGACTTAACTACCTTAAGCCTTTTTACAATCTTCATGATGTACAAGAAAATGATATCAAACATAAATGAATGTGAAGAGGCCACAAAAAAGTTTGAAGGAGAAGAAGATGTTTGAAAAATGCATGAGATCTGTTTTGTTTGTAGTTTAAGAGAAACAATCAATTCTTTTGTCAAACATTATGGAAGATCAATCATTTTCACTTGCACTGCCCCTGAAAGTAACTCATTATGAAATCAGGGGCAATCAGTTAACCTATGAAATCCTTAGTTTTTTGTGTGTAAAATGAGGATGACTCAAAGTCTTATCCAAATCTAAGTACTTAGGGACTTATAAACAATACACCTGTGCAGACTCTTTTGTGGATAACAAACTGCACTTACATAATTTATAATAAATGTCATTTTCACAATCTATTACACTTGTCTGTTATGTGAGTTGAATATACCCCCAAATATTGGTCAGTGGCTCACTCAATTTATTCAAGTTATTCTATTTTTATTTGTTCTAAATTTTAAATTAATGTACTAGCGAGTGTATACAAAGCATGTGTATGCATGTATATGAAACACTACATAGCTTGTATTATGTCATTGTTCGCCATTGGAACACTTTTTATGAAAATGATCTCATCACTTATTAAGTCACATCTTCCTTCTGCCTCTCCTTCCATTAAGAAGATATCTTCAGAGCTTTCCCTTACCAATTCAGAACCTCCTGATTTTTGAGAAACAGTAAGGATTTGGTATGTTTCTGACATTTATTTGGATAACATGTCATCATTTTATCTTAAAAGCATGGCATAGACTTCTTTCAGTGTGCTGGACCATGAAAAGAGGAAATAAGAATAGACCTTCACATATTTTTAAGTGAAATAACTGCCAAGTAACTCTATGGTTCGCTGCTTTAGGTTATTTTCAGAGATGAAAGCAAACTTTTTATGACAAACCAGTTTCTTCTGCCCTTCATGGTGAAATCATTGTTTCTTTGGAATAAAGGATTTTTAACAAAAAGTTATGAAATTCTTTGGGTCCAGAATTTTTTGGGTTCTCAACTTTTTCAGTATGCATTCAGCTTAAGTAGTTCATCTAGTTCTGAGTAAGAATGGATCTGCCAAATAAATAAGTGAAAAATAATTTAAGCTTGGCTATCATAATGTCTGCACATGAGGAATGGAATTTTTACTGGCAGCTGTGGATTACATACTACTGAGCTTAATCTTAACTATTGATTACAAAATTATTCAGATGTTTAAATATTATTTTAATATCAGATTTTTCTTTCTTCTCCTGGCAACCACATTTTACTTGCTGCAGTTCTAAAGTTTGGGTGACACTGGTTTCATTAAGTAAGGAATGTCAGTTAAAGGGAAGATGGTTTGTTTTGCTCTGTTTTTTTCTAATACTAAAAGTTCTTGACAACATTAAATGCAACATCTTCAAGGAAACATCTGGACTATGGTTATAGATGAACATTTCTCATTTCATTGTCTGAGTAGAAAGCCATTTATAGGGCAACTTATCACATAAACACCCCTTGGCATCTTATAACAGAAATCAATAACATAGCAAAAAAGAGAGACTGATGCAACTTAACCATATGCCACATAAAAGACACCCCATGAACTTAAAAGCTTAGAGATATGATACTTACCTTGAATAAATGCTTGATGTATACAGTTAATTTTCATTAGTCATTGGTAAAAGGAAAATAGAATATTTATTTTAATAGGAAGATTAGAAACACTATCATTTTTAGATTATGAAACATTTTCAGAATTCTCACTGTTTTAAGTGGGTCAATAATTTATGGAGAAATGCTTTTGAGATAAGTCTATGGATTTATACTATAGAGGCAATAAGAAAGAAGCCAGAAATTATTAACTAGGCTGAAGTATCACCTAGGTAGAAAGGTATATGGACAGACAGGGGAAGTTGTGGGTTGAGGTATTCAAGTGACCAGGAGCTACAAGTATCAACATACCTGGCAGACTCGAGTACGACTCCAGTTTGGAAAAGAGAGTGGCACTCACCAGCCAGGTCTGCCACTTACTAGCTGGGTCAAAGTGATGCTATGTGCCTGCTCAGAGTGTCTCTGTCAGATGGTGGCTGAGGCAGAGATGTAGCAGTGACCTTGGAACATCACAGTGACCCACAAGGCAGCCGCCATTTACTAAAGGAGTCCTATCTGGGGGTACTTGTGGTACTTGTGGTAAGGGTGAGGATATAAGAAAAGAGTATGGGAGGGTGAATATGGTGGAAATATGTACTCGTGTGTGAATGGAAAAACGAGACTTGTTGAAATTATTCCAGGAGTAGGAGGAGAAGTGATGAAGGAGAATAATGGATGAAGTGAATTAAACTATGATGTATTGTAAGAAATTTTGTCAATGTCACAATGTACTTCTGGTAAAATAATAAAAATATTTTTAAAAATAAAAAAATAGAACCACCATACAAAAGAAGGTGAACATGGCTGGTGCACTTTCTGTACAAGAATGAAAATAGTGAATTTTTAAACCTACTGAAATCATCATAAGAAGGGAACTAAGGCAGAAAGGAGAAAAATAGAGGGGATGAACCAATTCAGGTTATAATATATATACATACATGGAAATGTCATAATGAAACACCCTGTGTATCTATCTTAAACAAATGAAGATGTCTTTTTTTTTCAAAAATGGAGAAAGGCAAGATAGGCCCTGTCTGGGGGTTGGTACTAGTGGGAGGAGGGGGATACAAGGAAAGGGTATAGAAGGGTGAATACGGTAGAAATATTATGTAGTCATGTATGAAAATGAAAAAATGAGAGCTGTTGAAACTATTCCAGGAATGGGAAGAGGGAGTTAAGACAGAATGATGAAGGGTGAATTCAACTATTATATATTATAAGAACTTTGGTAAATGCCACAATGTACTCCCAGTACAACAATAATATGATTAAAAAATTAAAAGTAACTGAGGAAAAAAGAGTAACGTGTTTTACCTTGAAGAAATGCACTCTAAGCAGTCAAAGTTGAAGACACACTAAGAAGGTTGATATGACCTTACTCAAGAAGGCTAGGGCAGAAGAGCAAATGTGGATGGAGCTTGTCCACAGGATCAGGTTATGGTAATGGGAACACAATGGAGACTGGTGAGGAGTTTTTGTTTTTTTAATATCAATTATGTCTTTCAGACTGGGGACTGGGAAATATTTGTCACTCAGGATTCACAAGGAGTCCATAAGTCTTTATTTTGTCTGAATACCTTGAGGCCAAGGTGACAGTGTCTGGAAGTCATGCCAAGCTCTCAAAAATAACTCCAAAGTCTGCCTTTGCACAGGTCCCAGTTCAGAGAAGGTAAATACCTGATTTATGTTTTAATGTTCAGAACAATCTCTGTCAGGCATCCCATAATTTTTTGATATAATAATTGATTGATATTCTCTTACCCTTTGCAGAGTTTTCTTTCACTACAAAATATATTCCCTTGCTTTCTTCAATTCTTTTTATTATTTAGTATAAGAATCTCATATTCATAGGAGGTAAATTTATTTTTGTTTTCTTTTACTACATTCAGCTTTTGTTCTTATAACATATTTTTGTGATTTCATATAAACACAAAAAAGAAAAATTTTAAGGTATTATTTAAAATTTGTTTTAAAAAAGCCATACTGCTACAGTCTATTACAATTTGAATTGACTACTTTTTCTTTTTGTTTAAGTCTCTTTTGAAGTAATTCTCCTTCCTTATGGATCAAATATTAAGAAGTCAGGACTGGTTTTCTTTTTTAAATTTATTGAGATATAATTCACGTGCCATAAAGATTACCCTTTAAAGTATGCATGTCACGTCAATAGTTTTTAGCATGTATCACAAAGTCTTACAGCTATGACAACTATCTAATTCTAGGACATTTGATCACTCCATCAGTAGACCCTCATAACCCATTAGTCATCACTCTCCATATCTCTATTTCCTGGCACCTACTAATCTCTTGCATCCCACATGAGCTTGTTGTAGAAATCTAACTGGGGGTGACAGGAGATGTCAGAAAAGACAACAGACAGAAGATCAAACATGCATAAAGCTGGGGCCAGGTAGGTTGGGTGCTCGGATGGAGACGCACCAGCTCCCTCCACCTCCAGTACATTTATTATATACAGTTTCACACAAGGTGGAGAGGTGATTCTCAGGGCAGGGGGTGTGACATTGTAATAATTGGGAACAGGGGGAACCTGTGATAGCTTCTTTCTGAACATAAACATTAAAGGAAAAACAGCTGTACTGCATCTTGCTCACTTCTGCAGCTGAGGCTGTACCAATTTAAGTGTGCAATTTATTGGGCATAGCTATGCTTGCTCCCTTCTGCAGTTTGGGGCTGTGCCAAACTCAAACCCACAGCTTATTCAATACACGCTCCCAACATCTCCCCACTTTTAAAAAATTTCTTAAATGTTTGTGATGAAGCCTGTTCCCTTAATCCAAGGAGTTGTCTTTGCACCATGTGGCATTCAACTGAAAAAAAGAAAACAGGTGAACAATACCAGAAAGAGTACTTTAGCAACTTAAGTGGATTAAGACTCTTGAATTCATCCAGGATAGTTTTTGCAATAGTGCATGGCCAGTATTTGTTGCCATAATACCCGTAAATCCACAGTACCATTTGCTTCATTCTCATGCACTCATAAGACGAGCTTTACCTGTAAAGTGACCTGTAGTCACTATACTGAGGCATCAAATGTCCTGAGGAATGACCTCCCATGTGCACTATATCATCAGTAAAGATAGATACAGGGTGGCTCTACCAAGGGATAGGATGCACCATGGTGAGTTGGACATGAATGTCCAGTATGCATTGCCCTGGACAACACCCACCTGTATTGTAATTATGACCAAAGCTGCCAGTAATGTGGCTGGGGGATTCCCAGCCATCCCCAGGCTCCCAGTTACCATCGTTGCCATGTCCATTAGTTTCTTTTTTTTATTATTGTTCATTTATTCACGTGTGCATACATTGTTTGGGTCATTTCTCCCTCCTGCTCCCCTTCCCACTCTCTCCTCCTCACCCCCCTCGCTTCCAGGAAGAACCTGTTCTGCCCTTATCTCTAATTTTGTTGAAGAGAAGACATAAGCATAACAAGAAAGACAAAGCATTTTTGCTAGTTGAGATAAGGACAGCTATACAGAGAGATTCCTAGCATTGCTTCCATGCACAAATGTGTTACAACCCAAGTTGATTCATTAATACCTGACCTTTTCACTAGTTTCTCATCCCCTTTCCATATTGACCACTGTCATTTTAAGGTTTCTATATTAGTTCCTCTGCAGTGGAGACATCAAACACTTTCATGTTTTGGGTTTTCTACCTATCCCTATACCTCCCATATGTGCTCTCCCCTTGTCTCGTGACCTAAGTCCAACCACATTGCTACATTTGCCCTTGGCTAAAGTACGCATATGAGGGAGAACATATGATTTTTGGTTTTCTGAGCCTGGCTAACCTCACTCAGAATGATGTTCTCCAGATCCATCCATTTACTTGCAAATGATAAGATTTCATTATTCTTCAAGGCTGAGTAAATTTCCATTGTATATAAATAGCAAATAGCACATTTTCTTGATCCATTTGTCAGTAGTGGTGCATCTTGGCCCATAACTTGGCTATTGTGAATAGTGCTGCAATAAACATGGATGTACAGGTGCCTTTGGAGTAACCTGTGTCACATTCCTTTGGGTTTATCCCCAGGAGTGGGATTGCTGGATCATATGGCAGATCTATGTTTAGATTTTTAAGAAGCCTCCAAATTTTTTTTCAGATTGGTTGCACTAGCTTGCATTCCCACCAGCAGTGTATAAGGGTTCCTTTTTCCCCACATCCTCGCCAACATCTGTTGTTGGTGTTTTTGATGGCTATTCTAACAGGGGTGAGGTGGAATCTTAGTGTGGTTTTAATTTGCATTTCCTTTATTGCTAGAGATGGTGAGCATTTTTTTCATGTATTTTTTTGGCCATTTGAATTTCTTCTTTTGAGAAAGTTCTGTTTAGTTCAGTTGCCCATTTCTTTATTGGTTCATTGATTTTGGGAGAGTTTAGTTTTTTAAGTTCCCTGTAGATTCTGGTTTCAGCCCGGGAGGCGACTGGCCTGTTCTTTCAGAGTATCCTGTGGTAGAGAAGCCTCCCATGGGATAGCGGTTCAGGATGCCAAAGTTTCAGCTCTCCCTGGTGCTTCACCTCCGCCAGGCGCGTTTCAAGCATGTCAGTAAGGTCCCTGATTCACGGAGCTCACTCAGTCTGCATCTGTGTCACAGTCGCCATTTTGGATCCTCTCCTCCCATTAGTTTCTTAATTTGACCCCAGGTGGGTGGCTCACTGTCCTGCGTCTGTCTCACCAGCGGCCATTTCCTTGACTGTCTTCTGGTCAGTTGAGGAGTCTGCCTCAGCAGCTCCCTGTCCCAGGGCGAGTCTTCTAGTCTTAGCCTCCTCATCTTCAGGACCAGGGGACCCCTGAGGCTTGACAAACCATGATAGTACCCACACTGGGTGTTCTGCATCTTCAGGAAAAACACAAGCATGCTCTCGACTCCACAGAGCCAAACAATGAGCAATACGTGCCTAGTGGCCTCCCCAGCGTGTACAGAGTTATAGATAAAAATTGACTATGCAAAGCTGAAGCATTTTGATGGTACACAGCGTGACTTAGTCGGGAGCATCTATGGGCAGCTGCAGTTTGCGTGGGCAAACCCAAAGCAAGCTCAGAGACTAGGTTATCTGCCCAGGCATTACCATCAGCAAGTGGGCCAGGCAGATCAGAATGTGAGGGCAAATGGCTCATGAAACAGGAATAGAGGCAGGTTTGTACCAGCAATTGCAAGAGTGCTCCTGCAGTGGCAGTGGTGTGGGAATGGGGCTGGGCCTGGCCAGGGCTGAGCTCTTGTAGGAGCTGGGTCTGACACCACCATGACTCAATTCCTCTTGGGCCCACCTGTTCTCAGCAGTGGCACCACGCTCTACAAACCCTGTTCCTCTCCTCTGACACCACTCGGGGAGTCAAGTCCTGAACTCATTGGCACCAGTCGGTGGCCTGGTCATGAAATCTCTGTTGTGTGCCAGGGTCATTACAGTCTAGTCTCTCAAGCACAGGATAAAATTTAAAAGCAGCTGTAGCCTCTCCTTGATTACGAGCTGCCCGCAAGGCAGCCTGCAGGGGACTCTTAGCAAGAGCAGGAAATCTATTGGGCCGTGGAGGGATCCCCAAATGCATGGTTCCCAGGGCTTGATGGGCCTGAGCGTCCTCCTGACCCCCATCATCTGACACTGAGTCAGAAGCTCCAGAGTGAACTTTACTTTTAAGGTGGGGCTGCTGGTTCAGCGTCTCCACCGCCCATGGCATCTTGTTACTGCCTCTCACTTCTATAAGGGGTGAGTCCCACATCCCGGCTCAACTAACACGGAGGAAAATGTTTTACTTCTTACATTTACAGCTCTACCATAAATCCTCTACTGCTCTATGGTAAGTCTTCTACCACTCTACTCTAAGTCTCTACTGTATTTCATTGTATAATTTCTACCTTTTAATTTTTCTACCATATAATGCTTAATATTCTACTGTATAACTTCTACCTTATAAATCTAATTTCTACCTTATGATTTTTTAACATAGCTTTTAAAAACCTACAGTTCTTGGTCCTTATACTCACCCTGTACCATGTTTTTATACTTGGCTGTATTCAATTCACTCTCCCCCCTACACCTTACTTGTTTCTTATCTCTTATGTGTGTGCACTTCTTGGAGAGTGTCTCCTCATCTCAGGCTGATAAAATATAATTATGGAGAAAATACACAATCTAGATGAGTTTGCTTTAACATATTCTTCAGCCTAACTTAGAAAATGACCCACATTTTTGATTTATGTATATAAAGTTAATAACCCACTTAGCATTGTCCTTTAAATAATACCTCTTTGCTTATTGAAAAGCATTACAACTGGCGTAAGCCACTGTCCTAGTCAAAACATATACTAGGAAGAGTATATTGCATTGCAATCATTCTTCCTGCTGAGTGGAACTCATTAGAGACAAAAATGTTTATGTGACTGAAAGTCTCCTATGTACAACTATTTGCAATCAGGTAAGAATTTCTGAACTTAGTTTTAAGTTAATAGATAGGTGTTTAGGAAGACCATAATTCATTTATTCAATTGCATTAAAGAATATTCATCTTTCTCAATAGTCATCAAAGAAACTAATACAACCAAAACAGACAAATTCTCTGAAAATATGTAAGCAGAAATGATCTTTCTTTTTGTCAGGTGTCTGGAAAAGGAGTTCTCATTTTGCCTGAGGCCAGTACTTCTCTAAGATCTTCTTAATTTCTTTGAAACTTACATCAATGTAAAACGAATAAGCCAATAATAAGCCAATACACGGCTCCAATTCCCAGCTAAGATATTTTTTCCCTGGCAACAGCCTGATCTTCTGCTCTGGTTATTTCTATTTGAGCCAGCCTGAATATCATCTTTACAAAGCTTTGGAAGGAGCTCTCTCTCTCTCTCTCTCTCTCTCTCTCTCTCTCTCTCTCTCTCTCTCCCCCTCCCTGTCTCTTCCTCTCCCTCGCTCTCTCTTTCTGCTCTTTGTCCCTCTTGCATGTTATTATAGCACCATCACCATGGGCTACAGCAGTTCTGCCTAATGTGCATCTTTTCATCCACATCAGAAGATCTCAAGCATAACAATTCATCAGTTTGTCTACGAACCTTTCAAGTCCCTGTTCCTCTTTGGGACTTCAATAACAACAAATGAGCTAAGTTATGTCTCAAGCTCAACCAACTCCTTCCAGTCCCCATATGGGCAAACTCAGCTCTTGAAACATATGAGCATAATCTTGGAGAGATCAGGAGGCACTTATGATTTCAAGATGGACCAACCTTTCCTTTCACCTTTGTCTGTCCTTGTCTGACTGTACCAACTGGAGACAATGAATATTTGCAAATAAAGAACTTATAATTATGCATCTAATACACATAGATAAGGATGAGGATTTTGTGAAGATTTTTAAAAAGAAGTCTCCCTTGAAAAGAGACCCTACAAGAAAAAAAAAGGATAGAAAATTTTTTGATGGAATATGTGTTATATGGCAAACTGTGAAGCATGTTATAATATTTTAATTTCCCACTAAAAACCATGAAGATGTATTTGTATCCTCTTTTGAAAGATGGAGACATGCTCTAGAGAAATTGTGCAGGTTCTTGCAGATCATACCCAGGAAGTGATGGGACTGAGACAAATTCAAAAGTTTTCATCTCTCCCGTAGTGCCTGGATTAAAGATGGTTATACTTGTCTCCAGTCAGGTAGACACTTTAGCAGTTGTTCTAGCCCAGAATGACAACATCCAAATGGAAGTTTGAAGTTTTACTGCCTTTCTTACATACCCAGGCCAAATCTGAGTCTGGTGGTTTCCCCATTCTTAATCTAACAAAAGTAAATTGCATCAGTGTGAACAGACAGCTTGTGTGTGACTCTGCATGTGCACGTTTATATTCTGCATCTGATGTGCATGGTCATGGTGTTTAGATCTTTGGTGCTGAGTATGGTCCTAACTCAGAGTCTGATCTGTGCAGCAGACTCTCAAATGACCTCCAGTGATCTATTCCAGTTATTTCTTCCGATTCATTACATTGGTTTAAGGCACAGCATTGGTGTCTTTATAGTGTGAGGTGCTGGTGAATGTACCTGGTGGCATAGAATCTTCTGCCTAAATATAAAGCATCTATTTGAACTTTCTTATTAAAAAAATGAGTAAATTCTGAAGTGTTGAGCTAAAGTCGAGGTGGTAACTATAGATTTGTATTTTTAGGTGCTACAGACATCCATACAATATTGTATAAATACCTTTGGAAATAGTAAGCATCATCTAAGGCATTGCACTGAGTCTTTGTCCTTATAGCATCTCCTTTTACCATAGATTCACATTCATAGGTATGAATTCCCTAGCTCTGTCTCTCAGTAGAATACAGAGATAAAAAGAGCCTTGAAAAAAGAGCAGAAAGTGCTCTGGATGAGTGTCTCACACTCTCTGTAGTGAAGGCCTTGATAGATTTCTCCACTGTTGCAGACTGACATTGCTATCCATTACCAAAAGCAACTTATCACATGAGTTGGATAAGTTCCAACTGGCTTACTCCCCATTTCAAGAGGTTGTGTGTTCAATAATAATTAGATACTTATATGTTGGGTAATGCCAAATTTCTGGAAGAGTATCTAAATACTTACTTGTTTTTCCTGTATTTAACCTCATGTAGGGATAGGTAGAAATCAGTACACAGGTCCTGATCTATTGACCTCACTTTAGGTTTCATCGCTGTAGACAAACCTTACCTATTGGACAGTTCCACCCAAGACCTACACTGCTATAGATGTTCTGAGAATGGAAACATCTTAGACAATGCTTATTTAGTTAGGTATTTCTACTCCAGATCATAATTATATAACATGGTATTGTTTGGGTGGTAATGGTTTCTTTACTATTTTATTTTTTAACAATAGTCATGATCAGAGGAGCAACTTTTCTGACCTGAAGTGTGAGTCTTTTCTATAAAAATGGTACAAAAGCAAGTATCATAGCTCCCAAAGCAATTTGGGATCATTGCTTGCATCTGTAGAGTATAATGACAGTCTACTGACTATTTTAGCAACTCAAAAAAGGAGAACAGCAAGTTCCATCTGGGGAAAGAAGCCACGGCTGGCAAGAAAGTACAGAGAGCATTATGTTGCTTAGGCAGAGGATTTGGAGAAAGAACAGAAAATGTAAAATATTCCATAAATTTTTGTTCTTTTATCCATATTCCTGCAATTCATGCTTTTTCTCTTTAAAGCTTTTTGGGGTTGGAATTATTTTTAGAGTTTTTCAAATGCATCATCCTGGAGAGACATCTGAGAAGTGCTAATGGAGATCAGAGGCCATTCAAATAGAGGGAGGGATGAAAGAAAGAGCATATTTATTTCTCTTGAGCATTTTAAATTTATCTACCTAAAAATCTGCATCAATAAATGATATTTCATTATTTGTGTAACTATAGTCTTTGGCTTCCATTCAACATAAAAAATTCCAGGGTTTTGATGCTAAGGTCATTATGAAGAAGAGATTTCTAGTTCTGTCTTCCCCTAGCTGTTTTTCTGTTTGTGGAACTGTAATTGAGGTCGTTGAGAGTTTTTCCTTTTCAGCATTTTGCATAAGAAGTAAATATCTGTGGAGTGATTAAGTTGAGCAGATTGAATGAGGATTAAGCTCTGGTGAAGAAAATATTCAAGTTATTAAGGTAAACATTTGATTTCCAGTGTAATGTTATGGATAGCTCCACAGCTCATTCTATAACCAAGCATTAGATTGCTAAACAATTTTCCTCTGTTGATCCCCAAGCAGACAGAACGTGGAATATGCCGGATTTTCCACCTCTACCTGCTCTCAGCCCAGTGTGTGTACTTTGTAAGACAATCCTGGAAACGAAGATAAGGAAAAAGTTAGAAATGCATTGCTGCTTCTTTTGGGAAATAGGTATAATTCTTGGCCATCAGTGCCCCAAATTGCAACTTTTTGATGATGAGCGACACTAGGTGAGAGATGAAAATCCCAATGCTTCAGGAAACTTTATTAGTCATAGATTATGAATCTGGGGAAAATTAAAAGGTATATAAAACTTTCTTAACGTGGTGAATTTTCAAAATTTAGGCCATAAGTCAAAAATTAATATCCTGGTTTTGGAAGAAAGGTGTAATACAGACACTTGAAAGTATTTATTGCTGCTTTACTTGTGCACCTGCAGGAACAGCTTGCACAGAGCTGGTAGCCTTACATTTGCAGTGCAGCATTTGCTCCCTGATCATAGTTTGGCTCAGCCAGCGCCATGGAAAGCAGGTCCGAGCCTGGGTGTGAATAAATAGTGAAGGCATATCACAGAGACTCACAGTAGGCTTTCCACCATATCCAGAAGGAAGTGAGAGACAGCAGTTTGGGGAGCAGAGAGAAAACTCATGCTGGATTAGAGGCACTGCAGTGAATCCACTATGCCAGTACTGCCCTAAGCACCAGCTTCCAAGAGCATTGGAAAAAGAAAGAAAAAAAAGGAGTTTTAGTCTAAATATTTCCTCTGCTTTTTTTGATGGAAGTTTACTATATTTGATTGAATCTGAGCTGTCATAAAAGAGCCTATTTTATGACTACTAAGAATGAAAAAACTAAAAAAACAAAACACACTTCCAATTAAACTGGCACAATATTGTCTTCTTGTTGACACTTTTACTCGATATTTTTGTAAGAATTTTAAAAATTCTTGATTAGTCAATTGTTCACACTATCCTCTCATTTCTTTGAAATATCTTTTTATCCTTTATCCTTCCTAGGGATGCTGTTCTTTATCCTGTTCTCAATTGTGCTGCTTAGAGTATGTTGAGTGGCTCTTTTGCATGTATCTCAGCAATAAATTTTAACAAACTTTATCTTTATGTGGATTCCAGGCTTTCTTAGATTCCATAAAACTTGGGTTTTTTTTAAAAGAAAATATGGAATTGTGGTCATTACTCCAAAAGTTAGTTTCACTGAGTTTATGTCCACCATTCTACTGCTATGCCTTCCTGCTTAAAACAGTACCTTATTTGATCAATGTTGAATCAAATGTGACATTTTATAACACATTTTAAAGAATTGTAAAATTCATTAACAAAGATGAGCATTACTCAATTAAATGACAATTGATTTATAATGACCAAGTTCAAGGATTCAGGCAATGCCAAGTACAAAGCAATGTCGTGTGGCCAACATCACCTGGGAAGAGCTGACCATAAAACACCTCTAGATGCCAAAGAAGGGAAAATGTAACAGAAGATACCATATGATTTAGAATTAATGCAAATAATTGGAGGAAGTCAATATGAGGTCGATATGCCTATTATGTATAACCAACTTCGCCTATATATTAGGTAGCTTTTCTTTTTTATTCTTTTTAAAAATTTTATCATTTTTACATTTACTCACATGTGTATACATTGTTTGGGCCACTTCCCCCCCTCCCCCCCTCTGCTGCTGGGCAGAACCTATTCTGTCCTCTTGTATCTGATTTTGTTGCAGAGAAAACAAAAGATACACAGAGAGATTCCTAGTGTTTCTTCCATGTACATGTGAGTTGCAACCCACATTGGCTCATCTCTACCAGACGTGTTCAATAGGTAGCTTTTCAAGTATTCTATTATATAGCTTATTAGACATTGAAGGTAATGCTACCACCCAAATTCCTATGTTTAAATGCAGCCCCAGAGTAACGGTGTGGGGAGGTGACACCTTTAGGAGGTAATTAGGTCATGAAGGCAGACTTTTCGTGAATGGAGTTCGTGCCGTATAGGCAAAGCATTCAGAATCTGGTTTCTGCTCTACACCATATGAAGACACAGTGAAGAAATGACCATCAGTGGACAAGGAAGCTGGCTGTCATCTAACACTAGATTGTGGATGTCTCAGTCTCTAGCACAGTGAGAAGTAAATGTTTGCTGTTGAAGCTGGCCTATCTGTGGTAATTTTTTATAGCAGCCTAAACCAGATAAGATATAATTTAAGGGTATGAATGTCAAAATAAAGTGAGTCTATGTAAGAATTGCAACAGGATGACCCACACAATCTGCTATGCTTTATCTTCTCAAATTTCTCAGTTCCTCAGAAAAAATAAACTTTACTCAAAAGACGATTTTTGCCAGGCATGGTGGGGCTTGTCTATAATCCCAGCTATTAAGGAGGCTGAGGTAGGAGAATCACAGTTCAAGGCCAGCCCAGGCAAAGGTAGCAGGACACCCTACCTGGAAAAAAACATTTGAGAAAATGAAAGAAAGCAGAAGGACCGGGGCTTGGCTCAAATGGTAGAACACTTGCCTAACAAGTGCAAGGTGTTAAGTTCAATCTCCAGTACTGCAAAAAAGCTTTTTCTTCCTTTGCTCTTTCTTACATGTATGGGTTGATCTTTATCCATACTAAGGTATTATTGCATTTTTGAAATAAAACATACACAGACTAGAAATAGAAATTAAAGCACAAAAAATGTGACATGGATCTTCATCTTCATGAGGAACTATTCACATTTGGATGGAATAGGCGTTTAGGAGGAGGGAAGGAAGTATTTAATTCACACTCAAACAAAAGTTTAATTGGACTGATGAAGGTAATTATCCTTCTCTGGGTTTGTCTTCCACATGCTACCGAAGTTCGTTGTGCTCATATGCATTATATGTATACATACATTATTTATCTACCTATCCATCTGTCTATCTATCTGCATATCTATTTAATCTATGTAAAATTTTGTGTGGTACTGGGATTTAAGCTTGGGGCTTTGTGCTTGCCAGGCGGGAGCTATACCACTTGAGCTATACACCCAGTCCTTCTGATGTAGGGTATCACTTTATGCCTGGTCCTGCCTGGACTGCAATCCTCCTATTTATGCTTCCCACATACCTGGGATGATGGACTATTGACAACACATGCAGCTTTTTATTGGTTGAGATGGAGTCTCACTGTTTGCCCAGTCTACCTAAAACCATAATCTGCTTTTTCGCTGCCTCCTGAGTAGGTAGGATTACAGGTTTGAGTGTCTGACTACCTAAGTAGTATTTAAGGGCAATTGTGTAATTCTCCACATCCTCTGGTAAAAATACTTGCAATTGTAACTTCTCAGTGGACTAGGACTCCTGAGTAGTTATGTTCCTATCCACCATGGACATCAAATGAATGAGAGAAATAGGTTTATTTGATTTAATTGCTTAATATTTGTACCTGAAATGTAAACTAACTTATCTTGACCATTAGAGCTGGAGCTAAGACATGTGATGACAAAGAAAAAGTGATAAGTTCCAAAAGGGACTTTTTGGAAGAATCATCCAAATGCTTCACTATCATAAAGAAGAATGGATATCTAGACTTTATTCTATAAACAGAATAGAACTGTTGATGTTTGGGGTTTTATTTTTTAACAGGAAAATGGCGTTATAAGGTATTACATTAAGAAAATTTGTTTTGCAGAGTTCTGAAGAGTGAGGTGGAGAAGAACAATAGTCAACCAAAAATATTAAATAGGAAACCACTTTAGGAGCCAAAGTGATGGCATGGACTTAAGCTGGCAACCAAAGGGAAAAGAAAGTATGAGACCTTTTCAAACAATATAGTATTGCAGACAAAATAATTGTCACATGACCATTGTTGCTATGAATTGAATTGTGTCCTTCCAAATAAATATTTTGGTGTCCTAACCCTTGTACTTCAGAATGTGACCTTATTTGGAAACAGGGTCTTTACAAAGGCAGTTGAGTTAAAATTAGGTCATTAGGGTGGGCTGCTATCCAACATGACTAGTGCTCTTATCAGCAAGGTCAATTTGGGCACAGCTAGGCATGTATAAGGGAAAGAGGCTGTGAAGAGATACAGAGAAGGTGGACGCCTACAAGCCAAGGGGAAAAGTCTGAGGCAGATCCCTCCCTCAGAGCTGTCAGAGGAACCAACCTTGTCAGCACCTCAATTTCAAACTTCAGGCCTCCAGAACTGGGAGAAAATGGTTTCTGCTGTTTAGGCCAATAGTTTGTTACACAGTTTGTACTTTATTACAGCAGCCCTAACAAGCGTATCTTAAAGCATATCATGAACATATTTTAAAGGGCATCTTACCTTTTTTAAATGGCATAAATTGTACATAGTAAGGGGAATTACTGTGACATTGCCAAGCACAGATGTAACATACTCTGATCACGTTCGCCCCTTCTATAATTGCTGCTTGATTTTGAGAGATTTCATATTTTCCTTTCCACTATATGCTGTCACAATTGTGTACATTAAAGTAGAAGCCAAGAGTAACTTTCTGCTCCTTATTGTGGTGACTGAGCCCACTGTCTCAGCCAGCTGCCCTGTATTCAAATTTGCATTTTGGCCTGTGCCTCTTGCCTCCTCTCTCATATGAGGAAGGTAGCCAGGCATAACATGCTTTTGCAACCACAAGCTTTACCTTGAAAGATGGAGTGAGAAGGTTACATTTCTAAAAATCCAGACAGCTCTGAATTCTGCTTAATTGAATAAAGCCTTTTGGTGTGATGAATGCAGTCATTAATTTAATATCTAGCTCTGTTGTAACCTTTACCATCAGCTTTTGAGTTAAAAGCATCAAGGTAAAAGCCTTCACAGATTCTGTACCTAATAGGAATGAGCTATGCATTAGAATCCTGCTTACTACTCTCTAAATTCTGCAGTTGCGTGCAAAGGTGACATGACAAATTCTTTGCAGGTACACAGCATTCCAAATTAGTGATGTTTATGAAATCTTATACATCCTTTTCAATGCTAGTAGTTGATAGACTATGACCTTATAAAATAATATTTATTATTTAACCACACCTTGAACTCCACACTAGGAACATAGAAGTAATTTTCTTTATAATCTTAATTTGGCCCTCGAAAGTTCAATCCCTTTTATTTTACAATATGACTTTTGAATCAAAGTGGTAAGGAAAAATTAGCTAAGTAAATTCTCCAATTAAGATTATACTAAAGACATACTTCACCAATGCACTCATTTCATTTCTCCCAGTATAGATACAAAACATGAAGTCTAAAAATGTTTATCTGGATTCTCATGAGAATTTTGAATATCTTCTAGCTTTTTTTTTCCAGTGATATTGGGGTTTCAAACTCAGGGCATTGCAATTATTAGGCAGGAACTCTACCACTTGAGCCTCATTGCTAGCCCTCTACATTTTTCTTTAAAGAAAAAACTAAAGACAGCCTTCAGAGAACTCAAATTTCATAATGAATTATGTTTTAATTTCTCAACCAATGCTAATGGCAATGTATAAAAGTGAGCCTCAAATTATGATCTAGCTAAAGATTAGTTATACTGAAGACATATTCTAATATCCCTAGACATATTAGTAAATCAATAAAAAGATGTTTCCTAAAGCACGATCATAAAATATTTAATATTAATGTATTTTATGTATCCCAAGTTTGATTTACATGCAAGTTGGACTTACCTATAGTATCATTTGCTCATTAAACCTTTGGGACCCTATGTATAAAGGGATATTTTATTTTATTTTACACCTCCCAGACAGTCCCCCATATACATTCATGTCCCATTTTCACTTCCATCCATTTTCTTGCAAATGACATATATACACAAATACATCATCATCATCATCATCATCATCTTCAATGTTGGGGGCCCTTCAGATATTTCCACAGCTTGGTTGTGAAAGAGAGCTGTGACAAACACGGGGATTCACATATCTCTTGTATACTAGGTATATACCCAAGAGTGTTACAGTAAATTCATAAGGTAAGTCTAATTTTAGTTTTTTAAGAAAACTCCATACTGATTTTCATAGTGGATGCACTAGTGTACATTCCCACCAATTAGTGTATGAGTATCAGAAAGGGATATTTTAGTAACTAGGGGTTGAAAAAATGGATCAAGGTAATGTCACTATCACATTGTTCAAGGAGGTATATGTGTAAATGAGTGAAAAAAGAAGACATTCATCTAAGTAACAGGAAAATTAGGACTTTCAGAACTGACAAAAATGAAAATAGTATCCAACGGTCAGACTGATTCAAGCAGCATATGACTCCCAGGAAAAACCAAGTGAGAAGGTCATGTTGAGCATGTAGAATTGCAGTCCTAGTTCTGCCTCTAATTATTTTGGATATCTTGCCAATTCATTCAGTCTCCATGCATTTTTCAAACAGTCTAGGTAAAACACATAATCTCTAGGCCTAGTTACCATTTTCAGTGAAGCAAGAGTTCTAGGATGAGATGACTTTGATCATTACTAGATTCTGGGATGTATGTATATTTTACCAAGTGCCTGCATAGTGACTTCTCAGGAAACAAGTTCATAAGTGCTAATAACTATACAAATTTAGTGCACAATTAGATTTGTTTCCCTTAACATTTGAAGACCTGGAAGTATTTATTGAAAACTCCCTTACTGTAGTGGACATTTACCATATATTTTTAGATACACAGAACCTCTTTCATATGTGAGAATATTCATTGTTGGTTCCTTGTCTGCAAGGTATGAGTTAGAAACCTGACTTTCTCATTTTCTTTTTTTGCAGTTTGAATTTGGTTCCATTGTTCACATGCGTTTGACCAAAATTTCATTTTAGAACAGATTGAGGTAAAGAAAGAGGACTCCATGTGGTAGAGGTATTTATGTTTTCAGAACAGTAGTTGGAGAGTCTAAGCAGTGGGACCTGCTTAATCCTCCACCCATAATTAGTGATTCAAGTTTTCTTTGCCACTGACAGCATTCAGCAGACTTCATTGCTCTGTGCAGCTTGGGTATTTATTAGCGGTGCTGCAACTAGGAGTGGTATTTGACCTTCCTGGAAATCCCATGTGTTACCTATATTATTTAGTAAATTTCCATCTGTTTAAACTAGTGAGAAGTCTTTCTGACTTGAAATCTGCTTCCTTTTCCCTGACTGCAAGTCAGCATTCCTTCAGATTTTTTGTGGGTAGAGCTTTCCATCATGAGGCAGTGCTTTTTCTTAAGAAATGAATCACAATGCATTTCTTTCAAGTAATGTTTAAAGGATGACAAAAGCAGACAGTCTCTGAATGATCCATTTCAGGATCCAGCTGTGACTCAACCTAGTGTTATTGGGGTTCTCTTTTGTCTGCCTTTCCACTCCAAAAACTGATGTAGAAATTGGTCTGAAGAAAAACCTGCTAAAACTTAAAATCTCTCAAAAGAAAGACTGAGTGTGAGAGAGAAATAGTAAGGCAGAGAGGAACCACAAAGAATAGAAAGTGGATCTGTGATGAGAACAAAACCTATAACCAGTAGGAAGAGAAAAGCATGATAGGAGTTGGTAATTGCCTGCTGGGGACTCTCATGTTGGAAAGATTCTGTGCACTTGAATGCATTGTAGGTGCCACCTTGCCCTAAAGAGTACCACTCAAGTATGCTTTATTTTGATTAATTACTGCTCTCTCCAGGTGTCTCCTTTACAAAGGATATGTCAAGCATAGGTAGCCTACCAAGTCATTAACAACTCTGTGGGACAATGAGCCAGAGAGAATCCAAGAGTCTCATTGCCTGGTTTAGTTATCTGTCTTACTTAACCCCCACCTTTCTGTCTGATGGCACCCTGCTTTCTTTCCCACCCTTTTCCTTTTCCTTTTCTGGAGAGATTGTCCTGCCTACAATCTTTCATACTGTTTTCACAGGCATCCTTAGGGATTGTAAAGTTCACACTCTCCATGTAACTGTAATGGAATTTTGCTTCCTTAATGTTTCAAAATCTCTGGACGGAGCAAGCTTTTGATCCTTTTCTTTTCCCACCTTCCATGTCTTCCTCAACTGCAAGAGTAATGGAAAGGCACTTTTTAGTTTTGTTTTAACTAAATTCTCTTGCAGCACATCATGTCAAAAGGTACCATAAAGCTGGATTGGAGTCTTCCCCTGATAAGCTCACTTGAGGTTTATTCATTCCTTCTCAGAAACTGGTTGGAATACTTAAGGTTCTCCACATTTTGCTTTTCCCACACTATATCTCTTTAGGCACATTAATACTGTTTTTTCAGAGCACCCTCCCCATTGACATAAAAAAGTGCATTTTGGTGGATTACTTGGGAATGCATGGGATTTTGTGGGTGCATGAAATGTTTGTGCATAGGCTAATATGGCTTTTGAAAGTTACACATGAATTCAATTCTATAGGGCTATATGACAAAAAATTAAGCAGCCTTTGGGGGCCCCAGCCAGGACACATGTCCTTCAAAGCAGCCATTCTCAATGTTTCTCTCCATAGAATACCATGACAGGTGCACTTCTAAGACATAACTCTATATTGGCAATTCTCAGTGGATCCATTTTTCTTCTCTTTGAGACAAAGTAATCAAATGCTCTGCTTGTTACAGAGACTCTAAGGATTCACTGGAGTTTTCTTTCACCTTAAACATGTCAGTTGTTCACAGAGGTTAACTGATGTTGGTGACACTTGCTTCTGACAGACTTCAGTGCTGATCAAAAACACTGGCAGTCAGTGACCCCTCAGTTGAGGGCTCTGCAACCATTTGCATCTCCCCATGGTTGTCGATTATACTTAATGTAACTCCACTTTTCTACCTTCTTTGGTAATCTGAACTTACCCATGTGTCAGTTGTTCTTCCATGGGCATGCATTTCACAACGGTACAAAAGCTATTAAGACACTGACCCCCTTTATCTGTGGAGGATGGATCCCAACATTCTGAGTGGCCACCTGAAATCTTGGACAGTATAGAATCCTATATTTATTATGCTTTCCAACACTTAAACACCCATGGTATTAATTTATAAGTTAGGTATGATAAGAGATCAGCAATAATTAAAAGTATAACAATATATCACAGTAAAAATTATGTTGATGTGGTCTCTCTGTGCCTCTCTCAAAACATCTTACCCCCTTCATCCTGTTGGCACTGGGTAACTATAACTGAAGGTGGAACAGTCATGGATGGATAAAGGGGACTACTGTACTCCAGCCAACTTCTAACCTCTTTTAGGAAGGAATTCAGTTTTAAACTTTACCCACCCATTCATACCTAGAGTCACCCACGAACGACTTATCCAGCTAGCTATTTGGGAAACAGATGAAAAGACACTAGCCAAAATCTTTACTTGATTCTTTGCTTTCAGCAAAAAAGCTGGGCTTGCCCGACATGGTGGTGCATGCCTATAATCCCAGCTACTAGGAGTCTAAGGAATGGGGACTATATGTTTGAGGCCAGTATGGGCAATTTAGTGAAACCCTGTTGCAAAAAAAAGTGAAAAAGGATGGAGTGGAGTAGTGATGTATCTCAGTGGCAGAACTCTTGTCCAACATACAGGTAGCTCTAGGATCAATTCTCAGTATTGCAAAAAACAAAACAAAACTGGGTTTATGCTCTTGGGTAATTAGCAAGTGATAAGCACCTTAAGGACACAGCTAAGCGTGCTTCACAGAGTACTGTACTGCAGGTGAGTCACAAACCTCTTCTCAACAGATCTATGTAATTGTATTTGCCATCTCTGTCCCTCAGCCACTCATTTCAAGGGCTGCTGAAATAATGAGATACCTGGGTAAAATGAGTTTTCTCCATTTTTCACTCCACCAAAGAAGTGAAAATTAAACTCATTCCTGATGAAGGCTCAAAACTTTTGTGTCTTTTCAACATTATAGGACCATATTGAATTTCAGTTTTTATGTAGAACATTATGTTTAATGGATCCACACATGTGTTTATATAGGAATAGAACATAGAGGGATAGGAAGAAGACAGTTTAGACAGTAAATTAGAGTTTTTGTTTCGATTATTTTTTGTGATTTAATGGAAGTGTATTATTGAAGACATAATTTAGCCTAAATGAGATCTTCCAGAATACTCTCAAAATGGCACGATATACATATAGCCTTATATATACATTTTAGTTTGCTATATATGTACATCTCTATATTAACTGGCCTCCTCATGATTTAAAATTTTAGTAATAAGAAGCTAAAATAAATGTCCTTGTTTTCACTGGTTGTTGCAATGACTTATTGGACACTGTAAAATATTGATTTTCTCATTCATTTAAAAATATTTCCAGTGATGTTAGTTTCAAATAGAATTTATTTACTTATCTATATAACTCTAATATTATGCAGTTTGTCTTTCTGAAGCAATTGTAAATAAGAGTGACATTGGCTTTAGTTGTTATCATTTTATATGACTGAAAGAGGTTAATTATTACAGAATCTAGGTGGAGGTGTTGGTAAACTGACACATCAGAAAAGGCCATTCATGATTCCTCTGTTTCATTGAATGTAATAAATCCATTGAAGAGCTTTGTTCTCAAGGTATCCAAGGCCTTCCTCACTCTGTAGTTGGGAGCTGAACCCTTTATTTCCCATGCTTTGGTCAGGGGCAGTGTACTCAGTTTGAATGGCATTGCTCGGGTTCTCTTTTAGGGGGTTCTAGTGAAATCAGTTGGTCATGTGGCCAAGGTAATAAAGATGGACATTGGTCTGTGCAGTCCGTTTTGTTCCTGACTAACTAAGAAATCTGCACCAAGGTGCTGGTGTCAAGCCTTTGGCCCCTTTTTTGTAAGTATGTCTTTACCTGGATACAGATTGAGTTTTGTGGGAATTCAGTAATCAGTTTCCAAGCAAGGATTTGACTTCCCTCCTGGGAACTCAGAGAACATCTGGCTGAGGCTGTGGGCTGCTGCTGCTTCCTCACTCAAGGGAGTACTGCTGTGCACCTTCTCTGCTGGAACCAGCATGCTCATGGATATATTCTTGTTGAGGAAAACAATTTGTCCAGTCTCACAACACTTAGAACATGTAACTATCATTATCAAGATAACACTTATCTAGAAGTTAATGGTCACCACTTTCAGCCCAATGGTATGCACCAAAAACATGGACATGTACACATCATGTCTGCATATGTGTATGAACATATATGTACTGTGTAAATATATGTTTACACAGGTATATATTACCTTGCCTATTACAGATTACAAATGATCATGCTTTCTATGATCATTAAAATTTTCAAACACGCATGCACAGGAAATCAATGTGAGTCAACTCCCTGTATAGCTACATAATAATATTCAAAAGCAATGTTTCTATGGTGGCAGATAAAAAGACAAAACTCACCAACCAAACAACCAAAAAAAAAAAACCCTAAAAAATGTGTGTGTGTGTGCATTCACAGTGAGGTGGTGTTAGCAAAATCTGAGTATCAGAGTAGAAAATTGGTCCTTAAAAAAAATTCTTCTTACAATAATTAAAAAATTGTTTCCCTACTAAAGGCACAAAAGAAACAAGCAAAGCTTTGTTTGACTTTGGTGTCTACCCTTATGTTTAACAAATGACTCTGCTGTCCTGAAACTCAGAGGCTTCACTGGGGAAATGTGGAGCCAGCCTGGGAGAGTGCTGCCATGTTAGCTGGTGGCCACAGGAACCTCCTTGCCCAGTCTAATCCCAAGAATCCTCTCCATGAATTAGGGTTGCCTTTTGAGGGCATGTGTGCTGTATTTTGGCAGGATCCATTTCCTAGGAGCAAAGTTAGAAAGACATTTGTTTTCTGCCCTGTTGGCAGCCAGAGCAGTAACTGTGTCTCATGATTTTTCCTGCTTTTGTTGTTGCTGTGTTCAGTGCAGGAAGAGAAAGAAAAAAGACAGAAAATCGTATGGCCAATGGAGCCTTTACCCTGGCAATAACACACAAAGAACATCCAGCAGCTGGTCAGTTGTATCTGGAGACCATCTCCCAGTGCTTTTAAGATTTTCAGTGCGGTTCATCAAAGTTCCGCTGATTCTATGAGCTTTCAATTATGCTTTATCTAACGTTACATATATTTTCTTGAGCACATGGCTTATATTGTATGCATTAAGGAATATTTATGAACATATAATTTAATCAAGAATAAACACTCACTTGCACCCCTGTGTAAACTCTATCTAGCTTCAGAAATAGGATATTAAACTAAAATTGCACTTAAACTTCTTTGTGTTTTCCTGGCTATGTACCTCATTGTCCTTATCATCTATGTAAATGCTCTTTGAAATTTATATGAACAATTTCTGTGCCTTTTCTGTAGATTTATTACAGATGTACATATTCCTAAACAACATAATGTATAGTTCTTTCTCATTTGAATTTTACAAACCAAAATCTGTCTGTGTACACTGGTGAATTTCTGCTCTCGATGTGTTTGTGCGATATTCGTGATTGTGTTTACCATCACTTCATTTGCAATGTGTGACAGTGGTAAATCAACATGATGAATGTTTGAATCAGCTGAGAAGATTTGAAAACTATCCGTGCCTGAGTCTCACCACATAGTAGTGACTCTATCTCTTGGGGGTAGGCACTAATTGTTGGTATCTTTTATTTTATTTTTTTACTATTGTGCTGGGGGGTACGTTGTAGCCTTTACAACAGTTCTTACAATATATCAAATATATCGCACTTGAATTCACCTCCTCCACCATTCTCCTTTAACCTCCTCGGTCCCCATTCCTGGAATAGTTTCAGCTGGTCTCATTTTTCCATTTACATGCATGTGTATGCAGTGTTTGTACCATATTCACCCTCCTACTCTGTTTCTCCACCTCCCCCACCCCGCTTTGCTGCTAACAGTCCCCCAGACAGGACCATTTTTTAAATTAAACATTTTTATATTCGTATCTTTTAAAATCTCCCGATTGGAATGCCTACAAGTGCTTGTTGGCATTCTGTTGTGTCACGTTATTCTCTTCTCTTGTTTCTGTTGTCTTGCTATGACGCAGAAGGCTGATTCAAATGATCTTATAAAACACATTTCTTGAGGCCTTATGCAAGATTTTCTATAGGCAGTACAGGTGAGGATAACATTTTCTAAGTCATAGGATATGTGTTCAAATTTGCTAAGCTATAGTAATTTTTTATAATTGTTTCCATTTGTCCAAGTCTTGCTAATATTTGCTATTTTTCTAATTACTACTGAAGTGTGCATTTCCTTATATGACTTTTAGACATTTGAGTTTCTTTTTTTCCTGAGAAATGTATGCTCAAGTTTTTTCTCATTTTTCAGTTGGAAGGCTTTTTACTGGATTTGGACAAGATCATAATTTATTGTGAAAAACAGGACAAATTATATATGAACTTTCCCTGCCTTTATATGTGAAAAATTTCCCATTTGTAATGTGTTCTTTATTCTATTTCTTGTGTTTTAGGATGAAATCTTAATTTTAATGTATTATAAGTATCTGTCTTTTCCTTTATGGAATTAAATTTTAAAATGTTAAAGAAATTTTTGGTCACCCCAAAGTCATGAACCTATTCACCTTTAATATTCTTTCACATTTAAGTCTACAACCTATCTGTGGATTTAAATAATCTTTGCATTATTCTTGGTAGATAACCACACCTTCCAGTTCTGAGCTTTCATTCTGTTCTGCTGATATTCTGTTTCTCTTTTTCTCTCCCCAAACAACATTGTGTTACCATCAACAGATTATTTTAACAATTCAGTAGCAATGGAGGTAATTTTGATTATTCTTTTTCAAGAATGTCATGACTGTTATTGGACCTTTATTCTTTCAAACAGATTTAGCATTTTACTTACCCAGTTCTAGTAAAAACACATCTGTGATTGCAATTGGATTGTATTCAGTCTGTAAATGATTTAAGAATATTGATCTATTTATAATTTTGTATGTATCTATGAATATGGTATATGTATTATTTATTTTCTTTGGTACTTTTTGGGTCTTACAACTTTCTATAAAATGTTAATGCAATTTGTTAATTTAATTTCAGTTGTCTTCTTTTGCTTACAATTGAAATGATGTTTTAATTTAATTTTGTAACAGTTTTTGCTGCTGGAGTGTGTCAATTTTTATTATGATAAATATACTAAATATTATTTGTCATTTTTAGCATTTGTAATTATACAATTCAAAGGCAAGTTACGTTCATGTTGCTGCACAATCATTACTGCTCTCTGTACACAAAACATTTTCATTTTTCCTGACATAAACTTTATAACTATGAAATACAACTTACCTTTATCCCTTCCTTTCTATTCTAGTTTCTGTGTATAAGTTTCTGTATTTCTAGGTACTTCATATACATGGGATTCGATATTTGCCCTTCTGGATTGGGAAGGGCACTTAGCATAAT